>NW_015548246.1:479624-489178 GCF_001515605.1 Sinocyclocheilus anshuiensis | reverse complement strand
GCTGAACCGTGTGGCCATTTTTCTTGCGCGAAAGGCCACATTTTAAAATGGCAACACAAGTGCTTAAAACACTGATGCCGTTATCATTCGCAATCTCCTTTTTGATTTGACGGCCGAGCTTAAATGTTATTGTGCCTCATTTGGGGATGCATTTAAATGCAAGAATTATACAGGCAAAATGTTGACTGATTATTAGCATGCCGCTAAATCTATGTGTGCTGTACTGTCAGCTTCTATCAGAGCAGCCACACAATGGCTACAGAGGGGAGCATCTGTCGGCAATGTGGGCCACGCGAGCGTAATTTCACCAGTGGGCCGCTTTTGTGTGTGTGGATGAAGCCGCTGCCATGGCGAGAGGGAGAGAGAGAGAGAGTGCCGTGTCGGCAGGTGCATGCCACCAAATTACCGCCTGCAATTTGCATTTCCCTTCGCTAAGAAGCATGCCATTATCATATCAAAGGGAACTCACAGCAACGTCTAGTTTGGAGAGATGTGGCACTGCTTCAATTTGAGCAATTAATGCAGGATGAAGACACTTGTCATGCGTCCCAGAGTCCCGCTGCATCCATCTGCATTGTTCCCGGCTGTGGAAGACGAGGCATTCGCCGAGGATTCACGCGCACTCACACACCTTCGTGCACACGGTATAGTCTTTTACTCAACCAGGCACCAGAAACAAATGCATTTGCATGATCTTTACCCAGACCTCTCTTCTCCACTCCGAGGCCTTGATATCTTTATACGCGAGCGTCTTCCGATGGTCTTTATTTCATGAATAATGAAGCCGTTGTGTATCGCATTAATGGCCTTGCGTGGTCTAAAACATCACTAAGTGCATTCAGCATTGTATGAGCCTAATGAAGATATATTAGGACTAGTTCCCCTTTGATGTGTCGGGAATAACATGCTTATGTTGTCATCCGTCACCAAACGGCGACTGTCCTTCATTTGTTTTGCCGCCGATGCGCCACGCAATTTATTTGCCGTTAAATTCCAAGTACGCCTCAGTCAGGCCTATTATTGCACACCTCCTGATGTTAAGACACAGTCCGTCATTTAGCTTTTGAGGAAAATCTCCTTTTTCCCCCACGTCCTCCTCCCAGCTCTCGGTGAATTGTTCTGAAGCACTCTACATTTTCTTTGGGGTCTAGCACTTACAAGATGGTATTAGTCACAGATGTTCACTGTGATTTCCATTCCTTCTCTGGCGCAGGAGGGCTTGCCAAGTGTCTTCGAGAGCCTCTTCCCATTCATCCGAACCTCCTGTCGGATCGCTGCCTTATTTCTATGACAGTCAGCTGTTCCTAACCAGCACTAAATTGAATTTGATGGAGCCGTTTTTTTTTGTTTTTTTTTGGATTCCCTTCCAAAGCTGCCTGAATGGGATAATAATTCTCGATAATGCATCGAAACAGTATGTGGCATATTAAGAACGGGTGTGCAATGGTGATTAAGGGTTACTGAGGCAGAAAGAATTGTGGGAAATCCAACAGGAGCTATTATTTGCAGTCTAACAAATGTATTTAGGGTTTTATGATGTCACAACAAATATACCTTGAGCTAATGGACCATCTCTGCTCCCGTTTGCTTGGTCATCTTCCACCATCAGAAGGCGACGGGATTGGCCCTAAACAAGATGTAAGATGACTGGAAGAATCGTTTATTTGTCGCTCCATGGGTCTCCATGATTGCTTGTCACAAATGGCATTTTCTGAACTTAACCACGCGGGGAGCCCCCCAACTTTTCCATACGATTCCCGTCTTCCCCCTGGTCTTATCTTCCTCACTGACGCTCTCCTTCCTTCTTTTCCTGTGGGTTCACAATGATCCTTGATGTTTGTGACAGGCCACGATAGGTGGAAACCCTTATCACCATGGGGTTCGGAGGCCTCGCTAAATTGAAAATTGCAAATGAAATCCGTGGGGTTTAAATTCATCAGCTATTATGCCAGATGACCTTTGGCAGCTGCTGATAAAAATGAACGAATGTTAGCTGTGATCCAATTTTCGACACTATCCACTCCTTTGACTTCATTCACAGTCAGACAGCAGACTCACAGGAAGTGAAAATGATAGGGTTTCAAGAACACGCCATTGTGTTGCAGATTAAGATTTTTTCTTCCTATTTGCTGGGGTCGGCCTTGTGCTACGCCCGTCTGGTATTCCGCCATTGTCCAATCAGTTTCAATATCTGCTCCGGAGGACATGTAAGTCTCCCTCCTCAGATAAACACTTACAGGGGGGAATGTTGGACTTAATAGTTTCGCCTCAGAGGTGATGGTGGTCACTGTGTAGCGAGATCGACTGGCACATGTTCGCTTAATCTGACAGTCTTATGGCATGTGGAAGTCTCTTCTCCTCTGAATCTGGGATGTTCTTTCTCCTTTCAACATGTCATCTCTCGGCTATTAATTTTCCACGGGTTTAACAGAAACCGTGTTACTAGGATGTATCGCAAATAAATCCCAGTTACAGAAGGATGACTTTACTATTTAGATAGAATAGAAAAGAATACAGTATGAAAAAACCATGATAGAGGACAGCACAATAGAATAGAACAGAACAGAATACGGCACAACAGACTAGTGGAACTGACTAGAATAATACACTCAAAAATATTAAGAGCAGCATAGAACAGAATAATGCATAGTAGAAAGTTATAAAATAATTCATAGCAGAATAAAACAAAGCACCGCAAAATGGAACACAATAGAATAGAAATTAGCCCAGAAGAACAACATAGAATGAAGTACTATACAATTAGAATGGAGTATAGAAATATTCAACAAAACAGAAGTATAGAATAAAATAAACAGAGCAGAATAGAATAGCATAAAACACAGCAGAACAGAATAATGCACATCAGAAAATAAAGCACAGAATAGACCAGAAAAGAATAAAATAAAGCACAACAGAGTAAAATAGAATGTAAGAGCCTAGAGTGGAATTGAATAGAATAATACAATAAAGAAAATAATAGATCAGCATAGAACAGTTGAATGCACACTTGAAAGTTATAAAACAATGCCTAGCATAATAGAATAAAGCACAGCAAAATAGAACACAATAGAATAGAAATTAGCAGTATAGAATAAAATCAACAGCACAGCAGAATAGCATAAAATGATTTTAATGAGAGTTAAACAGAGCTTGTCTGGTTTGGGCATCCTGCACTTCCTGAACTGTTCAATTTAGGTGAGCTGACCACTTATTGCAAACCTGTTGTCAAAAACCTAGGGGTTTTGTTTGATAATGATCTGAAATTTGATAATTAACTCAGTCGTTAAATCAAGTTTCTTTCACTTACAAATGTTGGCGAAGATTAAGTCGTTTCTCTCTTTTAGTGATCTTGAGAAGGCGATACATGCGTTTATCATGGTGAGACTTGGTTATTGTAATTCTTTGTATGTGGGTGTCTGCCAATCTGCTTTAAACAGATTACAATTAGTTCAGAATGCAGCTGCGAGGCTCTTGACAGGGACTCATAAGCGGGACCATATATCTCCTATTCTGTCTTCACTGGGCTGGTTGCCAGTCAAGTTTAGGTCTCTAAATGGGTTGGCACCATCTTATTTGTCGGATCTTTTACAGGTGTATAAGCCCTTTAAGTCTTTAAGATCTTAAAGACTTAAATCCGTCAATCTGTTTTAATTGTACCAAAGACTAGGTATAAGCGTAGGGGCGATCGGGCCTTTGCAGTTGCCGCTCCAAAGCGTTGGAATAGGCTTCCGGCTCATATTAGACATGCCCCAACTCTAAATGTTTTTAAGTATCGCCTAAGGTCTCACCTTCTTTCCTTAGCGTTTGAGCCAGCAGTGTTGAGGTATTGTTTTTGTTATGTTTTAGCTGTCCTGTTTGTGTGTTATGGTGTGTAAATGTGTTTTAAACTGTGTTGATTTTGTACAGCACTTTGGTCAACTCTCTGTTGTATTAAAATGTGCTATATAAATAAACTAAACTAAACTAAACTAAACTAAAACACAGCAGAACAGAATAATGCACTGCGGAAAATAAAGCATAGCATAGAGGTATAAGCGTAGGGGCGATCGGGCCTTTGCAGTTGCCGCTCCAAAGCGTTGGAATAGGCTTCCGCCTCATATTAGACATGCTCCAACTCTAAATGTTTTTAAGTATCGCCTAAGGTCGCACCTTCTTTCCTTAGCGTTTGAGCCAGCAGAGTGTTGAGGTATTGTTTTTGTTATGTTTTAGCTGTCCTGTTTGTGTGTTATGGTGTGTAAATGTGTTTTAAACTGTGTTGATTTTGTACAGCACTTTGGTCAACTCTCTGTTGTATTAAAATGTGCTATATAAATAAACTAAACTAAACTAAACTAAAACACAGCAGAACAGAATAATGCACTGTGGAAAATAAAGCATAGCATAGAACCTAAGGAGAATACAATGAAGCACAACAGAATGAAACTTAGATTGAATAAAATAATACACTGAAGAATACAATAGAATCAAATAATGCAAAGTGTTCTAAAATAAAACACAACAAAATAGAGCACAATAGAATATAGTTTAGCACAGAACAAAAGAGAATAAATGTAGAATATAATATAGTAGTATCAAAAAAGAATAGAATAAACACAGCAGTATATAACATAAAAGAATAGAAAATGAGTGCAACACATTAGAGTGTAGAGTGGAACAGAACAGAATATTACACAGAATAATAGATCACAATAGAATAAAACAGACCAATGCATAGAAAAAAAGTTAAATAAAGCAGAGCAAAATATAACACACAGCAGAATAAACTATTACAGTAGAACAGAACATAAAAATATCAAAAGAGAATTGAACAGTACAGCAGTACAGATTAGGATAAAAACAATAGAATAGAATAGAATATGGCAACACATATAATAGAATAAAACACAGCATGATAGAATATAATAAAGCATTACAGAATAGAATAGAATAGAACAGAACAAAATAAATCATATTAGAAATATGCATAAAAAGAAAATAATACAAGAAAGTACATAGAGCATGATGAAATAGAGTGTAACAGAATTAAACAATAGAAAGTTGAACTTGCTTTTATTTATGGTGTGTATATTTTGACAATAGAATTGAAATAAAAATAAAATTGATTTTTTTTTTACGTTTTTGCAGCTGTTGCTATATTGTTGCTATTATGGACATCATTTAAGAGTTTTGTTGTTTTGTGATTACATTTAATAATTCGTCAGAGTTTATGTTGTTTCAACAATTACAGCAATTTTGCAGGTTCTGATGACTATATTCATTTATCATTTCTTGAATTGATAAATCAGAAGAGACCTGTGCCATTTGCCCTATAGCCTACATATCCATTATCATTTGTGAGGATAATGTATAGTGTATTATATACAGTATTTCCTCATCTGGTTATCTGATATCAGGATGGTTAATACCTCTATCCGTGGCGTTACCTTCCCTGAAAGCTGTGATAAAAAGCCTCCATCCTTTCAGGACAGATAGAGTAGCAGTCAGCAGGTCAGGTTTGACCTCAAGAGTAAACACAGATCCATGAGAGACGGTCCCAGGACGACACTGTGTGATGTGATTAAATGTGTCATGTGTAATTGTAGCACGGTGAGAAGCACTCGCAGGAAAAGTGCAGATGGGATTTGGAAGAAGGACAATGCTAGGTCCCTGTAGGGCCCGCAGGGGTTTGGCAGTAGATCTTCCACACACACACACACACACACAGATCTGTGTCACCAAACCAGAGGAGACACTCAGTTTCAAGAGCTTGTCACGTAAAATATATTTGGTAACAAGCAAATGGACTGGAATAGTTTTTGCGTGTCATTCTGATGCGAGCCTACACTAGTCAACATTTGAAGTGGATCAAAACTTTTCATCAAAGTTGTCCTAAAACGTAAAACCAAAATGCGTTCTTGTCTTAGGACAACTTTGATGAACTTTTTTGATCCACTTCAAATGTTGACAACTGTAGTCCTGTTTTGGAGGACACTGGGGCTAGTTGTCACACTTTTTACTCCAGTGAACATTTGATTTTTGAAATACGCAATCCGATGAAGCGCTAAATTCAAGTAAAGCATCTTTTTGGGAATGATTGCGAGTTGTTTTCACCACGGCACGTCTCCCGACACACACCTGTCACAGGTGCTGCTCATTAATCAGTTATTACGCAGGTTATTCAGCAGCTGACAAGTTGCAATTTCCCCCTGATTTTCAGACGTTTGTCAGGTGGGAATTACGGCGAGGCACACGTGACAAATCACATCGCCTACCCAATCCCGATTCCCCCCATTCGCCATGCCTCTTGGCTTCTCCCGCTATCTCCTCTCTCCCTCTCCAGTTTTTCCACAAACAATATCTGGGACTCTGGAAGTAATAAGGCGGAATGTATAATTAATTACCCAGCTTGCTCTAATTAGGGCTGAATAAGTTGTGTCCCTCTCATCATCACAAATGTGGTGATGGGTAATACCAGTTTATGCTATATTAACTGCAAATATGCAATCCTTCTGAGAGCACTTTCCTTGATGAATTTGATGAATGTGACAATAATTAGCAGAGACAGATGAGAGCTAAATTACTACTGACAATGTAATGCTATCCTGCTTGAGGGCTTGGGAACATGGCAGAGACCAGGGCCTGTTTCTAATTAATAGTCTTTCTGCCAGTGAGGAGAAAAAAAGAAAAAAAAAGAATGGTAATTGTTTTCGTCAAAGGCTGTAGGGAGCTATCAGGGTAATAAAGTTAATTAGCAGAACAAACAACCGTTCACCGCCTTACCAGAGTGGAAAAAGTGTAATTCAGACTGTGGCGAAGATATGAGATTAGATGATAGCCAAAGGAAATTTCACACTGGAGAAAAACAGGGAAATGAAATCAATTATTCGACGCCATTTCTTTTGTGATTTGCGCGCGGGAAGCGCATTATTTCGCGCTTTGTCCTCGTTTCCCGCGCGTGACTCGTTGGAAAGATTGTTTAATGTTTATCCGTTCCTCGAGAGCATGGGCGTTTTTTTTTTTTCGCGGTTCTGGATGGCTGCGTCCAGAATCAACTCTATAATGATCAGAAACAGTTACAATACCAAAGCTGTTGAAATGAATTAGAAACCCCGGGTGACAATAATTCGAAAACTTGGCGGAACTGAGACAATCTGACATTTTTGCTGCGTCGAGATGCTCCTGGGCAGCTCAGGTAATGAAACGGTGTACTCAGACGACCTTCAATTTATTAGTGTGTCAGAAAAGCAGTGCTTGCTTTGACATTAAAACCTCATGTCGCGGGCTGAATGAAGTAAACTCACCTCAGCTGTCTGCTAGCGCTGTTAGGTGTCATGTTTCTATCCCTGCTGATCCTCACGCGCTCTGCAGGGAGATGTTTGTACACAAGGTGGTGGTAGTTACGCTTATTTTATGGGATTGAGGGCCGTGAATACAACTAATTAAAATCAAATTAAATGTTTTTCCTGGCAGCCACGTGAAAATGAATGACAGTCAGTCACACCCCTGTCAGATTTTCACTGGGAGGAAGCAGCACAGGGTTAGAGGAATCATTATATACTGCTTGATCTCATTCGTATTCACAAGATATTCGTATGTAAAGTTCAGATAGACGCTGAATTGTTCTCTGAATACATGCGTGTGTGTGTGTGTGTATACCAGTATTATTATATCCAGTATTATATATTACTCCAGTCTTCAGTGTCACATATCCTTCAGAAATCATTCTAATATGCTGATTTGCTGCCTCAGAAACACTTCTGATTAATAACAATGTTGAAAACAATCGTGCTGCCAAATATTTTTGCTGTTTCATGCATTTTTTTTTTCAGGATTCTTCGATGAGCAGAAAGTAAAAAAAAAAAAAAGTGTTTATTTGAAATAGAAATCCTTTGTAACATTATAAATGTCTTTACTGTCACGTTTGATAAATGTAATGCATCTGTAATAAATAAAAAGTATAAATTTTTTACACAATAAAATAAAACATATACAATTTATATTAATATATATGTAGAATATTTGTTTAGAGTCACAAACATTTAGTATAATAAATACTACACTCTAAAAAATGCTGGGTTGTTTCAACCCAACTTTGGGTCAAATATGGACTAACCCAACATTTGGGTTAAAAATTGTATGTAAAAATTTAACATAAAATCTAAGTTAGTCCATATTTGACCCAAAGTTGGGTTGAAACAACCCAGCATTTTTAGAGTGTATGCTGAAAAAATATTAATTTCTTTACAAAATAAAATATATTATTTTTGTATTCATATATGTATAATATTTTTTAGATTCAGAAACATTTAATATAATATTATGCTGAATAAAATAATTTATTTATAAAATAAAATTAAAAATTCTATTAATATATGTATACATTTTAAGATTCAGAAATATTTAATAAATAATATGTCAATAAAATCTTAAGGAAAATGACAAAAAAAGCAAACATTCTGTAATCCAATGTTTTTGCAAAATAGAAATATTTTCACAAGTGGTCTCAGAATATATATATATAATTATTATCAATAAATTAATGCATTTTTGGTGTTGAATTGGGTAAATGCTAGGCCTGTTTAAAAGCAAGCACTGAAAAGTAAACCGAACATGTGTCTGAATAATCTGAAATGAGATTTTTTTAAATTTCCAATAAATGATCTCTTCAGATTATCCGCATATATAAATGTGTTAAGAGCACCTACGAGATGAACCCAGAGTGGCTCAGAGCGCCGCTGGCTGATAAAGACGGCCTATTTCATTGCCAGGCGTTGTTTTGTCCTGATGTGCTGTTAGCCGGCTCTCACCTGGGACCGGTGATAGCTTATCAAAGCCCGAGCAGTTCCTTTCCAGCTCCGCCAGATAATAGAGGCTTTCAGCGCTGTTGAGTGGCAGTGGGGGGAACCATGGGAACCAGCGGTCATCTGACAGCTAGATGGACAGCTTGACTGCTTTTGCAGCATCATGGGAAATAGCTGTCACCTGGGTTGCCATTGCCCGCAGAGATAACCTTCATTGTGACAGCATTGTGCTTGTCTCGGGTTTAGTGGAAGCCCTTGGCTGGGAAGCTAATGCAATTGATCTTTCATTAGGGATGATCAATGCTTTCATTGATTATTGAGCCTTATTTGTCACGGAACCAAGTGTGCAACAGCATCTCTGCGAACCGTCGATTGTAACCGGTGACTTAGCATGCTAGGTGTGAATTTAGCAGCGCTTTTGCAGGAGTGTGCTTTCCAGAAGGAAAACAAAGACAATAGTCTTATTAGTTAAGTTTATATAATGGATAGTTGTGCTCCTTAAAGCTGACTGGAGAATATCAGCTGCGCTAAAATACACCAGACAACAACATCTATGTTTAAAGTTATTAAGTGTACGTTTTGCCTAATATTTATATTTTATGTTATTTCAGCTGTATTTCAAATACTGAAAATGATCTTTAATAGTTTTAATTGTTTTTTTCTTTTACAAAAAAAGAGTTTCATGCATAATAAAAAGGTTAGTATAAACACACACATACACACACACACACACACACACACACACATATATATATATATATATATATATATATA
>NW_015548246.1:475149-479563 GCF_001515605.1 Sinocyclocheilus anshuiensis | reverse complement strand
AATGGCTGCAATATAACAAAGAGTGAAAAATTTAAGGGGGTCTGAATACTTTCCGTACCCACTGTATATATTAAATGAATAATTTTGAATAAATTAAAAAAATTATATTTAAAATAGTAATTAAAAAATATATTAAATCACAGTATAGACTGGATACATTTTTCACATTATGGAATCTTAATTTTCCAGCAGTAAAACGGCCCATTCTTTAAAGGCTCTTCCTCTCATCAGCGATCTCATGTTTAGCAATGGCTCATTCACTCTTTGTGGCAATATTGGGATTCAGGCTTGATTTTGTTACAGCTGGGATGGTGTGTCATAGGGGCCGTGTGGACGGACGCTTCTGTACCCAGCTGTGGTTCTAGTTTAGATTCCTGGCCTGTTTTCACTCGATCGTGCTGCAGTGAGCGTTTGTCTTTGATCAGATCTGTCAGCCGTAATCAGTGGCATTGTACATCCATGACCTGTCACTAGGGGCATCTGAACTCTGCCGTGGAAGTGAGTGTGGTTGGGATGTAGTCAAAATACCATGCTTTGTTCTATTGGAGAACTCTTTGATACTTTATTTTGTAAGTATTTTGTTGAAAGTGTGTTAGCTGGAGTATTTCCAACATGCCAGTACTTCAATGCACAGCGGCTGATGGAGAGCAGGAAGTCTGAATTCTTTGAAGTAGTGATGGCCGATATGACCAAAATACTATATCATGCTGTGTGAGTAATCGTAATTATGGCAAAAATACACTTGTGAGAAAGAAGTGTTTAAATGTGTTGAATGTGCACTTGTAGTGTACTTGCATATATACAGATGTGTATATATTAACCATACAGTAAAGCCTGTTGAGCTTATTGAGTTAAATACTTTAAAATTGAATGGTATGTCATCTCAGTTGTACATTTTATTACATTTTATATGGAACTTGATGGTTATGAATAAAAAAATACGATTATTCAAATAAATAAGTCATCGTCATTGGTGTATATATTTATATACTCATAACGGCGCAGCAGTGAAGTATATTACTTTGTGATAACCTACAGTTACACATGTACAAAGTTTTAGAATGTTTCATATATTTTTGAAAAATTTATAGTATTTTCAAAAAAAGTTTAAATTTAATGACTCTTAAATTTAATGTCATGTGGTGTAACCATGAAGTATATTTTCCAAGTTTCTTAAATATTATAATAAAAAAAATAAATAAAAAGGTTTTTTTAATTATTGTTAATTCATAAATATGTTTTTTGGGAGTCGCACCATATGACATTTTACAACCCAACCCATCCTTGTCATAAAAGGGTCAAATTTTCAGAGTTATTAACCTCTGCAGGGATCTGTTCTATGATGTCGTTTTGTCGGTTGCACCACATGACTTTAATTTGGCAGTCAAAAGAAATGACAACAATGTTGACTTTTTTTTAAATAATTGTAATTTTTAATGAGGCCTTTTTCTTCATTATTATTATTATTATTATTATTATTATTATTATATTACGACAGTTGCACCACCCTGACATTTTTAACTTTACATCCTCCAAAGTATGACTATTTTAAATGTAATAATAGTGTCAGTCAAAAACTGAGCATCATATCACATTGTTTATACAGGACAAGTAACATGTTGTAATGTGTGAAACTAAATTGCTCCCATTACTACGGTGAAAGCGCATTCACAATAGTAGGCCGTATTTGTCCGCTAGGCGTCAAATTCCTTATTTTTCTGAAAAAATCTGAAAGATTGCAAAATACTTTTTAACAGAATCTGTTGTCCATATTGTTATCAGCTAACACCAGTCATGACCGTAGTTCTTTTGTAAAACCTTGTTAGTTATTCCCTAGATATTAAGGCCTTTGTATCTACTCTCGGTCTGACTTTCAAGGAGTCGCGTTGATGTCGCGAGTAGTGCCATTGTTAGGAAACAAGCTCTTTAAATGTGCTAAATTCTTCAGCCCCCAAAGGTAGAACACACACCTCTCTTTGTGATGCAGCAATGCCGAGGAATATTGAGCCGATGTGCCAACCGCCCCACAATTCTCTTCAGATGGGACAAAGGCTCACAAAAGCTCCTCTCACAGCATGAGCCAACAATGGCAGTAACGGACCTTTTTGCTGTGCTAATGTGGGCCGAACTGTCATGCAGATCTACGTACAACTGCTACTCTCCGCCCTGCAGCAACAACCGCTTTTGTTTTAAACTTGTAGCTTTGGGGGTAATTCAGCTAATAGCTTGACAGGTTCTCACTCCGAGGGAGATTAGGAAGTCTTTGGCGGCTTCTGCGGTGACTTACCGCTGCAACAATTTGTACTAATTAGGATCCATAGAAAAAAAAAACCAAAGCTAATATGGGATTGACTAAGCATCTTAACTTTATTACTGGTTTGGGCTATGCTGATAATAACGCGACAATGGTGTACGTCAAAGAAAGGGATTGTGGAGAGGAAATGGTGCTTTGTTAGTTGTAGAGATTTTCACGGAGATTACCTCAATCCATCTGCAACTTAAGTAATAAGTAATAACTTTACACTTTAAATACTACATACATAAAAAAACAACAACAAAAAAAACAATACAATTTTTGGTCACATCACATGACATTTTACAACTTAAGTAACTTGGCATGTCAAAAAAAGGTCAAATTATTTTTGACCCCGCCCCTGATTTGGCAGACCAAAATATTTCTATTTTTTAAAGAAATAAAAATAAAAAGTCTAGTCAAACTTCTAAATGAGACTTCCTTTTAAGAATTTAATTAGGCTTTACCCCCTTCATTATAAATTCAGGATGATTGCATACAAAATAATAATAATAATAATAATATATATATATATATATATAAGGCTGTTGAACAAGCAAGATTCAATTAGTTAAAATGTGAGATTGCTTTAATAAATACATAGGATGATAAATACATAAACCTGGTTATTGTGCATTTAAAACACATTCAGTTAATTAGTACTATTACATAAATTTCATTCTAGTTTAATTTGTATATAACTGACAAATATTCATTGCATTATGTTTATTAGTTTAACGTTAAAACAGTGTAACCATGATTTTATATGCAAATATATGGTGCAAGTTATTTTACATATAAATAGTGATATATAAAGTGACATAGTTGATGAAAACTCTTGAGTGTTTAATCCTTTCCAGTGTTATTTTAATATTTATATACAATTATAGTTTTTTCATTAATATTTTGAATATGCTTTGATTTTTTCTTTTTTTGCATTTTTAGTTTAATTTTAGTTTATTTTATAGTAATTTTCTAACTGCTATTGTGATTTTTATTCTTGTTTTAAATGACTATATTTAGGCTTATTTTCTTTTTTTTATTTCAGTATTAGTTTGTTCAATTTCATTTTTTTTTTCCATGTTACAGTTGATTTTTTTCATATAATGTTTCCACATGATCTCAGCTTTATTTCAATGAACAAAAATGCTTTTAATAGTTTTAGTGTTAGTTTGAGTTAATGAATGCTTTTCGCTAAAATATAAAGATAAAATGTTAGATTTCAGAAGTCCAACATTTCAGCATTTTTAAGTTTGACATCAATCAAGCTAATGGTTGTGTACTTAGCGTGACCACTGGGTCATGCACTTGCCCCGTGAAAATAAAGTCCAGCAGCCTCAGGCGTGAGTGTTAGCACCTCATTAAAGTAACACCTTCCTCCAGCTGCGGGCCGACACCGGGGAGGACGAGCGCTGCTGAGGCCGGCGAGAGATCTCACACCTCCCCAGGGAAGGCTTTATGTTGCTGTTCACTCACCAGGGTGTGAAGAGACCCTTGCAGAGCTACACGGCACAGCTACTGTTTAACAGCAGGAGTCTCTGTTTACTCTTCAGCAGAGGAGAGAGAGAGAGAGAGAGACTCCTCACTCACTTATAATGACTTTACAGTCGTTGTTGATGTAGATAAACAATAATATAGTGTGTTCCTCGTAGGTCTGATGTCTGTTGCCATTGATTCTGATTCTGAAAGAAGGTTATTTATTGAAAAAGTTTTTTAATAGCCGATTGAGGTACAGAATGGTGACCGATGATTAGGGATGGGTATCGTTAAGGTTTTAATGGTATTACTACTCTTACCGATACTGCTTATCGATTCGGTACTTTAACGGTATTCTTATCGGTACTTTTTGTTTTATATATATATATATATATATATATATATATATGACAAATTAAGAGCTGAATTAACATTGCTTTATATTCTGAAATGTAAAATAAATATTTAATGAAATGAATATAAAACATCAATTTGTAAATGCACCAGTGTGCAGATATTTTTAGTGTTTTATACATAAGATAAGATACAGTAAGAACATGAACAAAGAAACAAAGCAAAACAAACTAACTCTCCAAGCCGACCATTTTGACATATTTCTGTGTGTATTTGATCGTTTGGACTCCC
>NW_015548246.1:469583-475068 GCF_001515605.1 Sinocyclocheilus anshuiensis | reverse complement strand
GTTAAGTTTGGGTTTTAGGGAGGAACGAATGCGCACCGCTGTGAAGGGAAAGAAGTTGCGCAATACGAAACGCAGCTAGTTTTTAATAGCTTTACCTCATGTCTTCTTTTGTATAATCCTTAGAAGCCAAAATCGAAATAAAAAAAATTAGCTTAGTAAAACTGCCACAGGCCTAAAGTGTAAGCAGAAGTTTGAATGTTTAGTTCTCTCTTCTATCATAATTAAACAGGGCTTTCATGTTGCGCGTGCTGAAGCTCCTCCGCGTGGGCGCGATCTCGCTTCTGAATTGCGAATAGCAAAAATGCATCATAGACAAATGTTTGAAAAACAGCTGGCGACTCTGGTGAGATAGAATTTGCAAGATAATGTATATATAGCAATAATAAATGTATGTGTGTTTTATTAATTTCTCCAGTACCAATAGCAGAACCGTTAACGCCAGAGCTTATCGATACTCCGGTCTTTCATAATTTAGCCCCGGGACCGATTAAATACCGGGTGTCACGTGTATGTTCCCGTTGAGTTCCGGTTTTCCTTATTTGGTCCTTCCTGTTCCTGTCCCTTGTAGTTTGATTAGTTCCAGGTGTCTCCCATTATTAGTTATCCTCCTCACCTGTCTGCCCCTCATTATCTGCCCTATTTAGTTCCAACCCATTCGGAGTTTCTTGGTCTGGAATTGTTTGTGTCTACAGTGCTACGTGTGTTTTCCTGTTTCCTTTGGATTTATTAAAGACTTTGAATTTGACATTGCCTCTCCTCATTCCTCGCTCCGTGCTCCTCACAGTAGCACACCGGGTTTCGGTACCCATCCCTACCGATGATCAATAATGACAATGGAGTGACCCTAAAAGTATTGGGGCATTTAAGTTAGACTTGCCGTACAATGTCTGAATGTCAAAGCAAGTATTATCTGAAAACTGACATTTGATCTTTCCTCAAATCTACCTTTTCTGATTTTTTTTTCAAGGTGTTTTACAGTGGATGGATAAAATTAGTTTCCCTTCAAGTTCATGCAGGTGTGTGGAGGAACCACAGGTGTAGAGAATCACATTAACTATCAACACTTACAATGAGAGTATCTAATACAACACTGAAAAAAATGGTGTACAAACTATTTTCAATCAGAAATTGCTAGTACATTTTAAATTTCACAAATAATTACAAAGAATCAACAAGTAATTAATAAATTTAATGTGATATTTTAAAGTAGAAAAACTGAAATTGTGTTTTCTTGTAAAATGTACTTAATAATCTTTATTTACAACTTAGAAAAGTATTTTTATCTCTTTTTTTATCTCTATGTGTGAGTATCTCTCTCTCTCTCACAGACACACACACAGACACACACACACACACACTCTCTCTCTCTCTCTCTCTCTCTCACAGACACACACACAGACACACACACACACACACACACACACACACACGCTACCAGTCAAAAGATTCAAACCCATTCAAAGGTTTTGGGGTAGAAATGTTTCTATTCTATTCTAATCTATTATTCCATTGTTATTTTATTACAATCTATTATTTAGCAATCTACTTTGAAAAAATAGTAACTTAAACATTTTTACAGTCTATCTATCTATCTCTCGATCTAGAAAGAAAGAATGAAAGAAATAAAGAAATTATAAATAAAGACTTATTTTACATACACATACACACACACACACACGTCTGGTTTGCTATCCTTGTGGGGACTCTCCACAGGCGTAATGGTTTTTCTACTGTACAGACCGTATATTCTATTGCCCTACACCTAAACCTACCCCTTACAGGAAACTTTCTGCATTTTTAGATTTTCAAAAAACTTCATTCTGTGTGATTTATTAGCTTGTTTACCCGTGGGCACATCAATTTAGGTCCCCACCGTGACACGAGTCCCCATGAGTCTGTGTGTATTCAGGTTTAAGTCCCCACCAGAATAGAAAAACAGGTACACACACAGTACAAACCTTTCAACAGTGGTAAGTAAATTTCAATTTCATGAACAAATCGCAGTAGTCTTTTTATAGTAAGACAGTTGCGTAAAGTATCTCTATTTGAAAAATCGGCAACGCTTTACTTAAATACTTTGTATAATGCATTATAAAGGGTTATTAAAGGCTATAATGTATTATAATTATTCATATTGTGCATTGTAATACATTGTATCTTGTCATAATTATGACTGGATTTAACATGCATAGTGTAACAATGAATTGATAAGTGTTATAATGTATTAACTGTGGTTACAATTATTCATGTGATTGTACAGTGCATTATAAGGTGCATTACAAGGCATGATTAATGCATTAAAACTACTTTTATAATGCATTATACTTAAAGCCTTTAAGTAAAGTGTAACCGAAAAATCACCACCTTACTGTTTACAAATTAAATTTTTTAATGGCAGTTTAATTTATTGCTTCAATTTGTCACTTGCGGCAGAGCACATGTTAGTCAGCTGAAATGATTAACCTGTATCATAATTCAGCATTGGTAATTATTTCCACAACTACAAACATTATAATTGTCATGTGTTTAGATAAAGTTTTGATTAATTGATTAGCCAGAGCACCTACCGGCTGCCCGACCACACCATATTATCAAAGATAATGATCTTGACATGCTAATCACACAATGTTTTTGTGCTGCAAGTCTTGACGTAAGTGATGAAGGATGTTCAGATTCCCGCTGGGTGAAACAAAAGCAGAACCCCTTCCTCACCTTGTCGAGCGGCTTGTTTGGACTAGAGGCTTAAAGGAGGTGTCAGAGTGTGCCTCTCAACTGTAAGGAGCTTTCCTCTGGAGCAGCAGGCCCTCGTTCACACACAGATAATCACATCTCCCTGTCCCGGACCTGTGGAGCTCCCACACACTACCTACAGAGGCCTAACCTGTCATTCATCATGTCATTGAGCATTTTCACATATTTGAATGTCTAAGCATATTAGAGAACATAGTAACCAAAGTAGTGTTGATTTGGGGTAGGTAACTTTAAAGTATTGTTACTGTAGGGGCAGTTTATGTAACTACTAGAAAATAATTACAAGTTTATAAAAGTGGTGATGTTGCTATGTAAAAATGAATATGTGTGAATTTGACAGATCCAAAGCAACTAGTGATTTTAAATTCTACATTTTACAAAGGTGTGTTCCCTGGGATTCAAACCCATGATTACTATCAAAATATCCAAGACCTAAAAGTCTACAGGAACATAAAAATGTGCATGTGTAAATTTGACAGGTCCAAAGAAACTTACAGTGCATTTAAATTATAAATTTTACAAATGTGTGTTTTCTGGGATTCAAACCCATAACCTTATGATTGCTATCACAATATTTAAGACCTACAAGTCTATAGGAACAGAAAAATGTCCATGAGTGAATTTGACAGGTCCAAAGCAACTAGTGCATTTAAATGCTACATTTTACAAGTTTGTGTTCCCTGGGATTCAACCCCATAATCTTGTCATTACTATCACAATGTTCTAGATTTACAGGTTTACAGGAACATAAACATTTGCATGTATGCATTTGACAGATCCAAAGCAACCTACAGTGCATTTGTGTCATACAACAGCATATTTGTTCCATGGGATTCAAACCCATAAACTTGTCATAACAGTTTCCTACACCTACAGATCTACAGGAACACAAAAAGCAATCTATGTATAAGAAGCCATGTTATACTGTGCATAAGGTGTATTGTGGCATTTGTTCGGTGTGGCATGCATTTAAATTTATAAATGATTTTATAATTTATAGATGATTATTATCATATACAGTACTGTTCAAAAAATTGGGGCCAGTATGATTTTTCTAAACAAATTAATACTTTTGTTTAGCAGGAATGTATTAAATTGATTAAACGTGACAGTAATGTCTTCTACATTGTTACAAAATATTTCTATTTCAGATTAAAGCTGTTCTTTTGGACTTTCTATCTGTCAAAGAAAAATAAAATGCATCACTGATTCCACAAAATATTAAGCAGAAAAACTGTTTTCAGCGTTGATAATAAGAAATGTTTCTTGAGCAGCAAATCAGCATATTAGAATGATTTCTGAAGGATCATGTGACACTGAAGACTGGAGTAATTATTCTGAAAATTCAGCTTTGATCACAGCAATCAGTTACATTTTACAATATATTGACAGAAAACATTATTTTAAATTGTAATAATACTTCAGTATTACTCTTTTTACTCAAATAAATACTGTCTCAGTAAGTATTATATACATCTTTCAAATACATAAAAAAGTTTAAGAGGACAGTAGTTTATATTATAAACAATATTTTTTTCAAAGTGTTTTAAATATTTTCAGGATGTATAACTCCATCCAGCCCTACACAGAAATCAGTGGGCTTCCAGGACTGGAACTATCTGTTTTAAAATAAGTGATATAACTATTAATATGTGGGAAGTGAAATTTCATCACTGTTAAAAACAGGTTGTTGGTAAGGCAGGAAATACATTCATTGTTTTTCTTTATACATTTATGATCATTTTCCATGACCCAATGAATTGAGGTTAAATGGTAGCAAATTAATTTTGTGCTGAAACCGAATGCCCTTATAGTTCAGATTTTTGTGGTCATGGTCATGAAGGTTTAGTTTAGCTGTATTTAGCGGATATGAAGAGATGGAGGAGATTGTATCTTTGTGTTTGCGGACAGGCTTATATCTGACCCCAGGTCAGGGACTGAAACGGGCTTGACCTCCGATTCATCTGTTGATTGGTGGCCTTGAGCCGGACCATATGTACAAAAATTGCTTTTGAATCAGTACAGCCTTGACATCAGAGTCATGTTTCATGATTCTCCCTTTATTGCATTAAACCACATTAAATCATAATGTGATTTCCCACCCGTTGCAATAATATAAATGTGTGTTTTCAGATAAACTAGAGTGCACATGAAAAAAAAAGAAGATGGTGGAAGATTTCCATGGAAATGTGAAGCAGCAATTTGAGTCTAAAATAGCTTCATTACCATGACCAGATCCTGAGACCTATTTATGTATTCACTGAGCGAATGAACAATTAAAGTGCACAGATTGGCACACGAGAGGTGGGAGCCAGCATGGGGTTTGTGTCAACACCGCTGTCGTCTCCTCTGCTCTTATCCAGTTGTTGATATCCATTTGAGTGTTTCCCACTAAGATCCATTAATAAAACATAGGGAAAAACATCTCATCCTCCGGCGCAAAAGATAAAATAAATCAAAGATGTTTTGGAGGAAGAGCACATTATCTAATCTGAATATCATCATGTTTAATCACGTTCAGTGTTTTTGCCTTTTGTCAGCTCTTTAAAGTTCATATGTGAAATTTTGGCGAATGGTTTGAATTGGATATCTACATTGTAAGAATAATGATAAAATTATAATAAAATCCTGAAGCATTTTCTTTCTTAGATATTCACAGTATTTTGTACCCTCCAGGACAATGCCAAAGTGCATTTTGTTATCGCCGACATTTGCAATGTAGCTTTCCGTGGGT
>NW_015548246.1:444583-462083 GCF_001515605.1 Sinocyclocheilus anshuiensis | reverse complement strand
CGAACACAAAGCAGTGTTAAGACCTGATCTGAGCTTGCCTGTCACAGCCAAACGCTGCATATCAGAGAGCGCCACCGGAATACAGGCTGTCCAGCACTGCAGACCGTCCCTCATGAACAGAGGATAGAGAGAAATAGGATTAGAGGGAAAATCATATAAGCAGTTAATTGAACAACAATACCTTTATTCAGAGAATGCTGGATCAGAATCTGAGAGCTGCACACTCCAAAAGTGGAATGCTGGGATGTAGCCTTTTTTTTCATTTGACTTTGAATTGAATCCCTTTAGAGTTCTTGGAATTTTACATTAATGTTACACGTAGTGTATATAAAAAAAGATTACATTTAAAATAAAATTAACAGAGGGTATTTATATTTACAACAAAATATTTACTTTTTGTTTTGTCCGTTAGGTATTATGCACTTACATATGTAATTAAACATTTAAAGTTAGAATTTTATTTAAAACAATTACCATGCATCTCTCATCTGAGTGCATGATACTCCAAAAAAGGTTGGTTTGCTGGGATCTAGCTTTTTTTACTGAATTAAAAAATATGTTGACGGTAGTTTAATAATTAAAACAGTAGTTTTAGTAGTTTTGTAATGTAAGTGAAATTAATTGTATAATAACACTAACAAAACCTATTTAGAAGTTGCTGATCATAATTATATATGAATACATGCTGTTTATTAGTTATTACACAGTACTTACATTTGTGAATTTTCTTTAAAACAATGATCCTATGCACAATACAACAAAAAAGTTGACATTAAAATAAATGCTTGCTGAATTTGTGAAACATTTTCAGTAATTTTGTCGTTTCGTGTAATGTAAATTTAACTAGTCAAAATTAAAATAATGCTCACAAAAAATATTTAGAAGTTGCTGAACATTCTATTTGAAACATTTTGTTCATTAGTTATTACACAGTACTTACATATGTAATTACAGTGTTATAAACACTCATTTTGGTGTTTTAATTTTCTTTAATTTTCATCTCTCATCTGAGAACATGCTATTCCAAAAAAAATTGCGGAAATGGTGTGTTTTCACTTGACAAAAAAAAAAAAATAATAATAATGAAGATTTTTCATTAATTTGGTTGTTTCATGTATTTAATGTAAAATAGTTAAAATAACACTAACAAAAATTATTTAGACGTTGCTAAACATAATTCTATATTTAATACATGTTGTTTATTAGTTGCTAATCAGTATGTGCATCTATAATTAACTTACAAAATCAATAAACGATCAATAACAGTTAAACATCTGCATTGCAATGTTTGTCTTTGTACTTCTGTAGTCTGACTTTATGACATCCTGTGTCACTCTGATAGGTTTAAATGGAAGCACACTGAAATGGAATAATTGTATTGAGCAGTGGTAATTGATACACATTTGTTTGCTTGTAAAATGTAGGTGCGGTGTGTGTGTTGTGGGATTACAGGGATTCCTGGCGCTCTCTCTGGGGAGGCTGGTCAGGATGGTGTGTCCCCAGGGTACGGCCGCAGTATACTGGCTGTGTGTTCCAATATAATGAAGGTCAACAACAGTTGTTTAATTTTGCTTCCACAAAAGGCAAAAGAAACCACTGAGCTTTTCAAATCTCAAAGGCTGTGACTGTCACCCAAATCAAGATGTATGGATTTGATTCATGTCATGTCGGCATTCTGGTGACTAGCCAGCGGGTCGAGCTTTTCTCAGAGTCGGAACAAGTAAATGAGACTTTTATGAAATGTGTGACGCAAGTAATCAAATTTTTAACGGTTAGTCACACAATGAGAAAGAAAGAGTGGAATTTCTCATCAAGAAAATCCCAAGTCTAGTCTTTTACTGGTTTTATGTGGGATATAATTGACTTAATATCCAATGTTAATGTTACGATATGATAATTGATGATTGATTTTATTGTTGTTTTAATTTAAGATTGTTTTGTGATATCATATTTGTGTGCATGGAATTACAAAGAAAGTGCTACAGATTGTCACAAAAAGTATACCATGTATAAATTGATCAGATTTCCACACATTTTTACTTAAATCTCAATAAATAAATAAACAACAAATAAATAATTTGATTGTTTCATGTGTTTAATGCAAATATAGTTCATCATAATTCTAATAACATTAACAAAAACTATTTAGACGTTGCTGAACATAGGTGTATATTTAATAAATGTTATTCATTAGTTATTACACAGTACTACATATGTAATTACAATGTAATAAACACTAAGTTTGAATTTTCTTAAAAAAAAAATAGAAAGTTGAGTGCTGGGCTCTAGATTTTTCACTTGGCATTAAAAGGTAAACAAAAAAAAATACATTTTATGAATTAGTGACATAAAATTGAAATGTCTGCCATACATGGTATACCATGCATAACTTGATCAGATTTCTGTTAATTTTCACTCAAATCTTAAATAATTAGATAGATAAATAATTAGATAGATAGATAGATAGATAGATAGATAGATAGATAGATAGATGTTAAGGGGGTTTTCAGAATTAATCTGAACTGGATTAGCAGTATTAGCATATTTAAATTACTATATCAGTAAGTAAATAGATTATTCACTGTAAAAAAAATATATATATATTTTGTAAATTTCCTACCGTAAATATATCAAAACTTAATTTTTGATTAGTGATATGCATTGCTAAGAATTTCATTTGGACAACTTTAAAGATGATTTTCTCAATATTTAGATTTTTTTGCACCCTCAGATTTCAGATTTTCAAATAGTTGTATCTCAGCCAAATATTGTCTTATCCTAACAAACCATACATCAACGGAAAGCGTATTTATTCAGCTAAGATGATGATGTAGATGATGTATTTGTTTGTAGGGGGTGTCGGGGCTCTTTAGTGCTCGACTGAGAGGAAGACCTGCTGTAGTGATCCAGCCTGATGAAAAGTGAGGCTACCGCTGGGCGCTGAGAAAATGAGAGCCATTACTGGGCCAAAAACACTGTCATTTGGGTAAAGAATGAGCCAGCGAGAGGTGCAGCCGGGCTGGGATACAGAGCTTGATGTTACAAAAGGGGGGCCAAGGGGGAGACGGCAATTTTACCTGGCAGGGCTTTGAGGTGCCAGCGAAGCGCAGATGAGACTGTAATCAGAAGGCAAAGGCCTTCTCGTGCTTTGTGCCGAGGTGGTCAGAACTGTAAGGAACATGAGTCGGCAGAGCTGAGCCGTGCCCAAAGACTCTAGAGTCAAGTTCAGTGCAGAAGAACACTGACTTTGACTCAGTTTGGATTCAATAGTATGAGATTCTAATTAGTCAACAGATTCTCCCATAAATGTGTTGTTTGATTTGATACAAAATGTTTTATGAAAACACATAACTTCAATGTTTGTTGAGATTTCATTTGGAAAATCAACAAAATTAGCTGTACTAAACTAATACTTACAGTTGTGACAATTATAATACAAAAATAATTACTTGTGACATGTTTTAATAATACTACTACTACTACTAATAATAATATATTAGCTGTACTAAAATAATTCTTACACTCGTGACATCTTAAAAATATTTTTAAATTATTATCTTTATTGTTGTTGTTAGCTGTTATTATTATTGATATTTTTATAATTATTAACTTTTATACCTTTATAATTATTATTATTTTTGATAAACAACAACAACAACAAATAGCCCTAATAAAACAGGTCTTACACTTGTGGCATCTTTATTTTTGACATTATTATTATTAGTATTATTATTATTATTGATGTTCTTAGTAATTTTTAATAAATAAATAATATTAATACGTTTTATTTAAATTGTTATTACTGTTGACAACAACAACAAAGTATAATAATAATAAGAATAATAAGAATACATATTTTATTAACAACATTTATCATATTAATTATTTTAAATGAATATAGAGTATTGTTGTTACTAATTTTTTAATAATTATACATTTTAATAACTATTATTTCAATTGCTATTATTGTTTAGAACAATGACAACAAAGTATAATAATAATAACAATAATAATAATAATACTAATAATAATAATCATTATTATTATTATTATTATTATTATTTAATGAAGAACATGTGAGTGTTGTTTGCCCAACCAAAACTCCATCACAATCCTAGGGCTTTGTTGCCAGCGCTTTGCTATGCAGTTGCTAAGGTGTTTTTAGAGTGTTGCTAAGGCATGGCCATGCGGTTGCTATGGTGATCTAGGTTGGCTCAAGCTTAAAGGACTTATTCACCCGTTTTAGCGTACGCCAAGTGAAAACTCACATTTGGTGAATTAGGATTGGTATTGGCAACAGCAATAGTGTCTGTATTAAATATTAATCCAAGCAAAACAAAAGTGTTTGAAAGTGAGCGAATCTGTATATTGTAGTTTCCTGTGAGATTTCAATCAAAGGTCGCCCATCATTTGTTACCCTCGAGTTTCAATTTCACCACAATTTATTGTGTATTGAAGAGAAAATGGATTTAATTTGAGCACTTTTCTAATTGATGGAGCTCATTTAGGCTGGTTGTGAATGACAGGAAACGCTCGTGAGTCGCAGCACTTCTTGTTTACGGAGCTGAATCTCAAATCACTCTCTGCCTCCACATCTGTCATCTTTAGGGTTAAAGGACACAGATGGCAGCCTCGCTGGCATTCAACCAAAGCGCCGCGTGCCAACTGGATGCCAGGCTGTGAAGAGGGAAACTTCTCATCTCCCTGTTAACTGTCTCAGGTCTCTGTGACACCAGATGTCCCTCGAATGTTCTTGAGCGACAACTTATGTTGTTGCAATCTTGGTTTTAATCACTCTCATTTATCCGAATGGGCCTCCAATAGCTTTGAATAGAAAATTAGGCGTCTCGGCGAAGGCTCGAATCGGGATAAACCATTTAAGGCTTTGACACGGCGCACATAAACTTTGGCGGAAATGGAGCGAGCGTTTGATCGCCGCTGATACGAGGGCGTTCGGTGCTAATTGCGTGGCTAAGTCCGTTTGTTTTGCTGACTGGCCGAGCATTAGGCCTCTTCTGGACTTCAGTCAAGTCAACACTCGTGGTTTTGATCTTCAAACTTAAGTCTATTTAAATGATAATTGAAGTCGCTAAACCGCACGGCCCTTCGTGTCCATCCAGCGCGCCGCAGTAAATGATATACCTCGCGGTGTAAATACTGCGCTGAAATTTGAAAGCATATTAGTGTTATCCCTTCCCCTCAGGCAATTGGTCTTTTATGCCGTCAGATTCTGGCTTCTGATAATATTAAGTGGAATTTGCCTCTCGTATCTGCAAAAATGGCTTTAACCGCTAACGCATATGAATATGTTAATGTCGCGTAGGGGAAATCTGCCATTTTACTGAAAGAATGACTGATCCGTCCCAAAGATCTTTAAGGTAAAATTAAAGCAGCCCTCAAATTTAGCATCTATTTTGTCCTTTAGATGGAGGAATTTGAATACGACTAAATTGCATTTACTTTAATATCTCCTCTCGAAATTAGACCATCTGGCTTGGAGTCGTATTCGTTTCTGATCATGTTTTGAAATGCATTCGTTTTATATGCATTCGTTTTTTTTTAATGCAGGGCATAAACTAACAAGTCATTCTACATGTCCTCATTTCTGTGATTTGTTTCATGCTTCTTTTTCTTTTATTGTTCACTCTTGAAAATAAAGATTCTTTATTGGCATTGATGGTTCCATCAAGAATCTTTAAAATCCATGGAACCTTTTCAATGCACAAGAGGTTCTTTTAGTTTGAAAAGGTTCTTTAGATCATTAAAATGTTCTTCACACTAAGAAAAAAAAAACAGTTCTTTTAAATGCTTCTTCTGTGGCATCACTGCAAAACTCATTTTTTGTAACCTGTGTTATTTTAGTATCACTGAAGTACTGTTTTGTGTGTGTGTTATTTATTCATTTTTCATTTTTATTTTAATTTGAATTTTAGTTAACATTTTAGTGACTTTGTGTGTTTTTTCATTTTACATTTACATTTACATTTAGTAATTTAGCAGACGCTTTTATGATAGAGGTGGAAAAGAGAGGACAGAAAAGGAGAGTGTGTACAGGGAAGAGCAAAAATATACTTAAGTGCCTTGGCGATTTTATTATTATTATTATTATTATTATTATTTAATATCTATGTAAATTCAAATTTTTATTTTTATTGCGTTATTGGTCAAACTAAATGAAAATGAAATGTTTGAAATGTTGAAAATGAAGTGAAATGTTTAGCTAAAATAAAATAAGTTTATATATATATATATATTTTTTTCATTTTATTTTAAATTTCTTTTTTTAAATAGTTTTAGTTAACTATAATGTTAATAAACTATATAATTATAAATTATAATGGAATGTTTATTTGTAATGCTTTTGTTGTATTTCACACACATTTTTATCAGCGTATAATTATTTGAATTATTTCATTATTTTATTTCAAAAAGTAAACACTATTGTTTTTTTTTATGAAATTAAGAAAATTCTCTGCCTAATGCATTTCCATGTACCCTATCTGCAAGCGGCTGAGACCATTTTTGCCAAATGCTGTCTGTGCTGTTTTACAGATTCGAGAATACCTCGGCAAATGATCGAAATTTAATTAGCAATATAAATGCCAGAAAGAGCACATTATGTGCAATTGTCTTGCTATCTTTCCAGAAATTAGTCTTTTTAAATGAATTTGCTGTATTAATCATCTTCAAAATATTTTTGATCACTGAATTAATAGTTCTCCATCCTGTTTTTAGGTATTCATTGACATAGGTGATTGCCTCTTAATTACTACAACGGCCTCCTCCTATTCTGTCCTATTAATTCATGTTTCCTGGCACAGTCCCAAAAGGCAGTCTCGCCCTATATCTTCTAATTACTTCTGTAATTGAATTTGCTCACTGTTTCTGGGTGATTTTTTTTCTAAGGACCTGTTTGTTCGCCGGTTTATTGTGTCTTTGTGCGCCGGTCCTCGGCAGACAGAACATGCAGGGCCTCTTTTCTCTTTTCTCATTAATTTTCCAGAGCCTGCCTTCAGTTATTTATTTATTATTACCTGCCGAGGCGGCCCCTAACCGTGTGAACGCCGGCGCAAACAGGGTGGAGGAAATTAATTAATTAGGATTGGTGAAACAATTACCTCGGGCCCCTCTCAGTCAGTCATTTGCTGAAGCCTTCGCCGATTACTTTGAAGTGCCATTACAGATACGCCACTCGGCTTTTCCGAAGAAGCGCAAAAGATTTGGAGTGAGTTGTACACCGGCGTCGAGCAGAAAGGATATCGTTTAATCCATACGAAAGGATATATCTGGAAGGCGTCCCGAGACGCATCAGAACCCGGGCATAAAAGTCGCTCAAGTCGGTGGCTCCCAATGCAGAGATTAATGGCGTAATTGAATGCGGCGCGAGCGGACGCTCATCCCGGCCCTTATCGGAGCCCATCGTGGCCGCTCGACTGACCGCCGATGGACCCTCAGGGCTCATTGTCCTCGTGTCAGAGGCCATTATCCGGCAGCGGCGGTGGAAAATTCGTCCCCCCGCTCTGACGGCGCATGTGTGTCTTTGAAAAAACTTTCCCCCACTCGGCCATTGATTTATTTTTCGCTCCTATCTCCCCTCCTTTTGTTTCCTTATCGTGGCTTCAGGTTATTATGTGCAAAGTATTGACAGCACTAGAAGGCCCGTGGTCGATGGCGGGCTAATGCATCCGTAATCCCGCCTTTGTTACGGAGGAATGTTTCACGCAGGTCTCCGATGAGGAGAGAGGTGCAAAGCTGTTGATCCAGGTTTTATTTGTCACGAAGCCCATCCATCAATCAAACCCGAGACCATCTGACTGACTGAATGACACGCCGACTGGGCTGAGGAAATTTGATAACGCCGTATTGTCAAGCAGCTTCATGGACTTTTTTTTCCCTTCTCGATAAGAAATACATTTGACTGGAGCAGATAAGCACACAAGGGGTAAAGCCTTAAAGAGAGAGGGTGACACGTATGCCATAAGAGGGGGGCTTTTCTTCCTTTAAGAGCCCTGGTGTAAATGATAGGTTTGGCAAACAGGACAAACACAGATTCAAAAGCGGCAACATCCAAGTGCAATGGATATACCTAGATTATTTAAAAAGATGCCAGATAGTAACAATTCCCCATCTGTTTGCGCCCTTATGGAAACAGCACGCTAGAGTACGTCGGGAGAAGCGTAATGCCGTGTTTTGCGCCCGGGTTTAGGGTCTCGCTGCATTATCGCGCTCTTAAGAGATGCATTTAATGCACTGGTGGTCAATGCCGCCGCAGCGAGCGCTAAGCCAAGACAGGTAAAGGGTGGTTTAAGCTACAACACAAGGCCCTTTTTTTAATAAAACCCTTTTTAGTGCATTTATTAAAAGTATTTCAGCGCAGAACTCGGAGGTACTTACAATAGAAGTGAATGGAGCCCATCGTAAACATTAAAATACTCACTGTTATAGACGCAATATGTAAGCAATATGCAATATGCAATGTTGGCATGATGAAACCCTGAAACCCTTTTCAACTCATAAAATACATGGTTTAACATAAATAAAAAAAATGAAATTCGGAAAGATCAGACCGATTTACTTATATTGTAAAAATTTCCACCTACTTCAACTTAAAAAACCTAAAGTTGCTGCCTTAAATTAAGTATAGTTAATAATAATAAACATATATTGTCTAGTTGAATCTACCATAACGTAATAAATGAAGTTGAAATTCATTATGCAATGCGAAACCATATGTTGCCATGACTTACTGATTTTTATTTTTTTACAGTTCAACCTAAATGTTTGCTTAATTAAAGAAAAGAAGGGATGAGATGCATTTTTTTTTGTTGTAATCCACATTAAGTCAAAATTGAGCTTGACTTGTACTGAACCCAGCATATTCATTGAAATTCTGCTAATTAAGTACATTAGTCAAAAACAAATGCTGTTTCCACTTGTGGTCACTAGTGTGCATTTACTGGCATTTTGAAACCACTTTCTGAATTCAGAGTCAGAACTAACCATTGTGTATGCACTTTAATGCAGTATCCACATTAAAATGTACTTGCATAGCTCTTTAGAAGCTTTCTACATTGGGCTTCATTCATGAAATCAATTTCCTTCACAAACCATTTTTTACGTCAATTGTTACAATAAAGGGAATGCAGCAATTAATGCAAGAATGAATTTACGAAGATTTACTCGAAAATAATCAGGCTCATTGGGTTGCTGTAATTCAGAAATCTTAATTTATGTGGTCAAAATTCCACCCTAAATATAATCAGACTATGTGTATTTTATCCCATTTATTATTAAATGAATGACATATATTAGCACAAATACTGAGATGCACTCAGCCGTTCGGCCCGTCCTGAGCATCTTCCCAACATTAGCTGCAGAGGGACACTGACCCATAAAAAAGATTCTTGAGCAAAGGCGAAGAAAGCCAAGAAATTACCAGAGGGCAAGAAAATGGACGTTATTGTGACCCGTACATTAACACACTTTATGACTAAGTAAGTTTTTGTGCTGTAATGACCAGAGGCTAAGGAGTCTGAAAAGAAAGGGGAAAAAATCAATGTAAGACTGCAGCAGATTAGCTTGACAAATTACATGCGCTCGACTGGCCCATTGTACAGTATGTCTCCTATATTCTTTAAGAAGACATCACAAAATGGAGCTGCCAAATGGCGTATGGACTCCCGAGATCATTTTTATTGATTTTGCAGAAAACATCAATACAAGACTGGGGTGGTCGTGTCTTGGATGTGTGTCAGGACGGGATCCAAATGCTGGTGCATCAATACTGGGTCAGATGCAGGCAGCTGTCATTGTCCCAGCCGATGGACGATCTCGTTCTGGAGATCTCCTCATCTAAAGGACAGTGACGGCTCTTCTGTGACCGAGTTTTGGCGAGTAAAGACCTGAGAGTTGTATCTTGGTTGTAACAATACAAAAACGATGTTTGTTTACACTGATTTTTTATCTCACATTTGGTTTGAAAGTCTCTTTAATATCACCATTATTTCTCAGAGACCACAATGAGATTAAACAGAGATTTAAGCGTATAAATATATTCCTGAGAAAAAAAAAAGACCCTAGTAATCTCACTCGAGATTCAAAAGAGAGCTTGACAATGTCTGAAACTGCACTCTGGTTAAAGATGTCAGCCAGGACGGTTTATTGCTCAGAAGGTGACTTTCTCAGGAGTCTCGACGGAGTTCTCAGTGGTCTATCATTTTAGTAGATTTAAGTGCATTTGCGTCGGATTTATCTTTAGAAATATCTTTAGAAAATCGTACAGTCTTAAAAGTTTCTTTACTGACATTGATGGTTCTTTGAAGAACATTTAAGATCCATGGAATCTTTCAATAGCACAAATGTTCTTTATAGTGGAAAAAATTTGAAGTACTGATGGATTTATAATGGATTCTTTACATTAAGGGGGGAAAAAAAGTTTATTTTAAGAATGGTTCTTCTACACTCTTAAAAATAAAGGTTCCTTATTGGAATTTATGGTTCTATGAAGAATCTTTAGCATCAATGGAAACTTTCTATTTAACAAAAGGTACTTTATAATGTAAAAAAAAAAAAAGGTTCTTTAGATTATTATTTTCTTCAAACTAAGAACTTCTCATTGAAATATTTTTGGAGAACCCAAAATGGTTCTTCTATGGCATTGCTGCGAAAACCCCATTTAGGAACGTTTATTTTTTAAGAATATACTGCAAGAGTATAAAGCTCTAAAAATTGATTGGATTAAGCATTTGGTTTCTCATCTAGCGATTTGTCCATTTTGACCGCAGACAGTACAGTTGTCGGAGCACAGTTTGAGACATTACTGCGACCTCCTCTGAGCCTCTAGAAAACACATATTTTAAGATCTGTCTTAGCTCAATATGTGTGCTGTATGTCAAGGATTGTCTCATTTGAGTCTAAGGAATTTCAGGAGAAACATTTGTGAAAAAGGTGATGCTTAAGTAAAATGTCTTGCTTGTATGAACAATAAGTCTGTTATATGATATAGGCGCAATATATAATAAAATTACATAAAAAAACCGGGGACATTGCCATTTGTCAAAACAGTTACCTTTGACTACAGATCTGTTAGTGTCTTAAAAGGAAAAATGCTCATCTTTTTTGCACTGAAACTAGATTTTCTTTGTAAGCTCTTCATGTCAATGCACTCTCTCTCCGCTGGAGCTGTATTAATGCCATCTATCAGCGCATGAGCAGAGCATGTAACGTGATAAGAGCTAGCAGTGTGATTCATTTGATTCTATTAGCATGTATCAGTGTGGCAGAGTTACATGGCAGCGTTAAACGGAGCAGATGTTAACAGTGGGAGGTGATGGAACAGCTCACGCACACACACACAGATGCCGCAAACTGTTGCGTGCACTTGTCAGTGAGTGTAAACGCGCGTGTGTGCTTTATGATGCCATTTAAAGGAGAGTGTCGTAACGTAGGCCGTTTCCCACAGCGGAGTGGACGTTCCTACGCCTCCATAACTCACGTTTTCTTTGCTTTTCACACACAGGCAAACACTTGTGATTTTATCTTCCCATGAGCTGGTGGTATTTATGGGCTAGTTGTGAAATTCTACAACTACAGTATAAACAAGGGGTAAAGAAAAGCGCGTGGAGTCATGGCCGGTCCGTCTGAGCACGAGACCTCCCTGCAGTTCGGTCATGAAGTGTGTGTGCATGAGTGAATGTTACTCACGGGAGGCGCTCAAGCCTGACTCGATGCTCGGAGTTAATTGTGTTTTTTTTTTCCTGTATGAAACTTTTAAAAATCCAATTAGGAGCTTGAGTTCATTAAGGAAGCCTATTTGGAGTTTTAGGAACTATATCTTGAATGTGTCTTAAAAACCGGTGAAGCTTTGAAGTCATTTTATTTTATGATAATAATTATAGCCTTCACGTGAGCTTAGCATCTGCCACTAAATACACACCTCGCCAGAGAAGCATTTATTGCTCAGAGGTTGCTCTTTCATTGCTCACAAGACACATAGGGTTCTTAGTGTCTTAAATGTTTTACATTTCTTAGGAATGAAATAAAACTGCAAAAGAAATAGCTGTTACCAAACCTGTGGGAAAGAAAAATTACTATTACTCTTGGACTCTCAATTGTTTTTCCTAGACAGCAATAGGATTACTGTAAAGGAAGAACAAACTGAGACATTTCGTTTTACATCTCCCGAGAAAAAAATCCAAGGAATCTCACAAATATCTCTTTTAGTTTCAGAAAATATCTCTATATTATCTCAAAGTATGCTATGGCTTGCCTAATGTTTGCCAGTTAATTTTTATTTCTAATTGGTTGCTATTTATAGCTCATGAGGTTTCAAGTTTGTCTCAGATGTAATAAATATATTCATGAGAAAACCACATCTTTATTGAAATATCTGGCATTTTATTTCAGACTTGGAAAATCAAACTCTAAAATCTCTTTTTGCGATTTTTCTTTCCTGCGGGTCTTCTATTCCATTTTCCATACAAATATATAAGTAAAATACTTGTCATATATATATATATAGCTACAATTGACTGAAAGTCTGCAAATTGTTCAGAAGATGACGTTGTCTCATCTAACCACCCCAACATAAATCTGTTTTCAGTGTAATTTAGAACAGCCTAATAGCATCTCCAAAAACTGGCCATTGTCGCATTGTCTGTGATCTGGAAGGAGTGTGACACCACATTGATCTTCCTCTATTCACACAAGGCCGGTCTTTATTTTTTGCTGGATTTCCCTTCGCTTGAGAAAAAGTCCACAAGATAGCTGTATTGATCCGGTGCACTGGACAGCCATCAAACCCAGTCTCTGCTCATCTCAGATGGTGGTCCAGAGCCAGTGTCCATACAGATATCTCCGCACAACCTGCCAGCGCTGGAACACTGTGCGTTTCCTCTACTGGGAACAAGCGGCCCATTCAAACACTTCAACGAGGCCAGAGATTGACTGAGTCACATGCTCCCCAAGTCCATGATGTGTGGAAACTCTCCAATTAACAGTGTCAGTCTGAGGGGAAGTTTGTAGGAGAATGCAGTTTTAGTAAGGTTGTGGACAGGTTTCAGTAAAGCATTGGTTAGTGAAATGTTGAATAAAGATGGAGATATTTTTTTTTGTCCTGCACTCTAAATAATAGAGGTTCCAATCAGAAATTCCACAAAGAACTTTTGAATCTCTAGTTTTTTTCAGAAAAAAACATCTATGGTGCATTTATGAACCCGAAAGGCAATACTCTAAATATGAACAACCCATCATGTGCAGCAAGAGCTTTTTTAATCTTCAAATGACAATACAGGAACTCAAGAACCCTGAGCAACTCAATAACCCAAGTAGCCAAATGCTTAGGTACAGTGTTGGGAAAAGTTACTTTTAAAAGTAATGCATTACAATATTGCATTACTCCCTAAAAAGTAACTAAGTACATTACTTAGTTACTTTTTATGGCAAGTAATGCGTTATGTTACTTTTGAGTTACTTTTTAAATCTGGCCAGGGCTTGCTTGTTTGTTTTTAATATAAAAGCGTTCTTCTTTTACAAATGTAAAAGCCCTTTTCACAACAAAAGTGAAATGAATACGCCTCAGACTGAAGGACATGTAATTTCACGTCTGTACAGTAGAGGGTGCAGCTCAAACAAATTGCATGAAGAATATGACGCAGGAGAAGAAAGTTCAACACTATTCAGCAATAACAAAAATGAAACACAAATGTGTCATTTTTGCTTAATATGGTTGAATTGGATCATTGAAGGTCAGTAGCAAAGACATGGATTAATAAAATGGGATTAAATACATAAATGATATTTGTTTTATTTAACATAGTTAATTATTGCATGTTTGTATAATATTATGAGTTTTCATTTGACTGTTTTTATTTATTTTGAGGAATACTGAATCTGTTTTTGTGCAGGTGAGATGAGTAAATAAATACATGTTCATATTTAGTCTAGAACTACAGTAAGCATCATGTTCACACAGCGCACACAATTGTGAGGAATATTGAATCTGTTTTTGTGCAAGTGTGATGAGTAAATGCATTTTCACATTTAGAACTACAGTAACCTCATGTTTACACAGCGCACACAACACCTCTGCACTTACTCCCGATTTCTCTCAACATGGCAACACGAGAGCTGTCAGTCAAGTCATGGGAAACAAAGTAACTTATTTCAAAAAGTAACTCAGATATTTCCTTCTAAATTAAAAAGTAATGCATTACTTTACTAGTTACTTTCAAAAAGTAATCTGATTACGTAAATCACCTTACTTGTAATGCGTTACCCCCAACACTGCTTAGGTATCAATAGGCTATTAGCTGAATAGTGAAGAATAAAATCTTGAACTTTTTTCTGGAATCAAATTCACTATTTGAAAATCTTTAATATAAATATTACTGTTCAAAGAAACAAGGCAAACAAAAGACAATCAAGGACCAAGAAAAGCCAAGGTGTCCATGATGTTGGATTCTGCGTTTATGATATGTTCTCAAAGACTATATCTTATGACATTCATAAAAAATGGAAATGCAAGGGACACCTGCCATCGCCCATGTCACCAAAGTCTAAGAGGTATCATCCTGTGGTGTGTCCAGTTTCTCATCTGGATTTGAAACAACTCTTCACACTTAATTACGGAGGATGAGGGAAATGCCTCATTTCTCTTTGTTATAGGCTAAGCTTCCAGTAATCCCAAACAAAAGGTCTGGCTCTGGAAGCTGTAGGATTTGCTGGTGGGATTATAGTCTCACGGATAATGATGTGCAGTCAGCGAAAGCAAAGCTTTATTTGAATTCAAATTGGCCGGTAAACAAAACCCATCGGTATGTCTGCTGTTGGAGTATCTGTCTAGTAAGCACTGTGTCAATGCATCAGCAACCCCATGCAATTTATACGGATCTATTATTGCCGTTACAGTGAGCAAGTGTTCTGTTATCTATCTCTTCATTATATGAGGGTTGCTGGAGCCCTGTTTCCGTATGATTTCTCTGTGCTACAGAGCCCTATCTGGATTTTTGATAGCACCTGTGTCTTGTGTTTGTGTCTATGCACTTTGATTAACAGGCACGTGGTTTTCTTAGAGACTCTGTCAGAAATGTTCACCAATTTGTTTGGAGCAATTTTTAGTTACTTGAAATGTATTTCTTACTACTGCTAAGTCAGCCGCGATTTTTGGTGCTTGAGGCTAACAAGCTAGCATTGCTACTAGTATTATTTATGTTAAGGATTTTGAACAATTCTATTAAACAAGTAACTTACCCTAAAATGTGTGTTACAGACCTTGATTTATGTAGTTTATTGAGGAAACATACACATCTGGACTTAGAAAAGTCTGGTGGACATTGAAAGAGGCACCTAGCAACCACAAATAAATGTCCTGGGAATCACCCAGAAAAACCAAGCTTCATTGCAACAAGTTAAATCGGTTTATATTGGGTTAATTGTTCACACCTTGATGTGGCTCTTTTGACGTTGACCAGTAAGTAACCAACTAGTAGCCACCCAGAAAATGCCCTAGCAACCATCGAGATCACCCTAGAAATGACATAGCAATTCCTTGTCAAGCATCCAGAATGCCCTAGCATTCTAGCATCCTAGCATTTCGGTAAGTTCAATTGGTTTTTAATGGGTTAGTTGTCCACACCTTAATGTGGATTTAATGATGTAGACCAATATGTAACTAACTAGCAACCACCCAGAAATCCATGAAAATACCCCAGAAACTATCAAGATCACCCTAGCAACCACATAGCCATGCCCTGAGAACTGTCCAGAACATTCTAGCATCATTGTGACAAGTTCAAATGGTTTCTATTGGGTTAGTTGTTCCCACCTTGATGTGGCTCTTTTGATGTAGACCAGTATGTAACCAACTAGCAGACACACAGAAGACCCAGAAAATGTCCCAGCAACTATTGAGATCACCCTAGCAGTGACATTGCTATTCCTTGTCAAGTTTCCAGAACGCCCTAGCATCGTTTCAGTAAGTTCAATTGGTTTTCAATGGCTTAGTTGTTCACACCTTAATGTGACCTTGATGTGGCTCATTTGCTGTAGACCAGTATGTAACCAACTAGCAAAATGTAAAAAAAATGCCATAGCAACCATCAAGAACACCCTAGCAACCAAATAGCAACTCCCTGGCAGCCATCCAGAACATCCTAGCACCATTACGACAATTTCAGTTGGTTGTTCACACCTTGATGGTGCTCTTTTGATGTAGACCAGTATGTAACCAACTAGCAACCACCCAGAAGACCCGGAAAATGCCCTAGCAACTATCGAGATCATCCTAGCAACCATATAGCAATGCCCTGGCAGCCATTCAGAACATTGTAGCGTCACTACAGCAAGTTTCATTGGCTTCCATTGGGTTAGTTGTTCACACCTTGATGGTGCTGCATTTGTTGTGTTAAGACAATGAACGGCTATTCAAATATCGCAAACTGCTACTGACACTGGGTTGTTGATGCCACTCAAGGGAGTCTTTGGTTGTGTGTCAGTGACCTAATCAATACTGAATTGGATTGGTTGGAAAATCCAGTGTATTTTAAGGCACCAGAGTGTGTCAGCTTAGTGTCCCGGCACTCTATATTTCCAAGTCAGACGCCTTTTAATTGAATTCAACTGGAGCGAGACAAGATGGGTAAATATAAGCCATATGTTCTTTGCACCTTATTTGCTGTAAGTGGTGATTTCGAATAATGTCTTTTGTGTTGTTCTGGAGGTTGGGCAAACTGTTTTCCCTCTTTCATTTCGTTCCCGGATGATGAGGCAAAGTCATTTAATTAAACATTTCAAAAGCAAGAAGACCCTGAGGTCCTCAGAATACCTAGAAAATTAATATGCACACACAGACCTGCTATTCACTAATTTGGAAATGTCTTTGCAGTCGTGTCGTCAATCTGACCGTTGAGATCTTCCTTAATAAAGGTGTTATAGATTTTTTTCCCACTTAGAACACATACATATAATTAAATGAAGAAGAACTTATGGCTCAAAAGTGTTTCGCTATACTGGTAGCCTGAAGCACATCCACAGTCTATGATGTAACTCTGCAGATAACTTTGCCTGCATTTCCTCCTGTCTGTAGCTCAAGGCTTTCATCTCTTGGTCCTGGCTCATGCCTTTAACTAAGGAAGTGGCTGTGATGGTTTTGGTCCTGTGTTCTGCAGCTGTTAAAACTGTTTTCAAGATGTTTAGTCAATGTGGCAGGTAGATCACACACAGAGAAGTGATAATCTCAGTGAATGACATATATTTTCTGTCGTATGAATGTAAAAACATCCCACACAAAACATTACAAGCCTTTAGTTAAGCATGATGAGTTTAAGCTTACTAATTTGGAAGAGTGCTGTCACCATGAAAGCGTGGAAACTCTGAAACATCCTACATGACTTAGGACCAATAAACGGTCTTGGCATTTTATATTTAGAAAGATGAAGGTTTATCCTGAGTGGATTATGATCAGTATAAGAAATTAAAATGAATAGATGCATAGATGCATAGA
>NW_015548246.1:428996-444113 GCF_001515605.1 Sinocyclocheilus anshuiensis | reverse complement strand
AACAAAGAGTGAAAAATTGAAGGGGGTCTGAATACTTTCCGTACCCACTGTATATATATATATATATATTAGGGGTGTAAATCGGATGGTCCGTCACGATACGATACGATATAGATTCTCATACCTAGCGATACGATATTTGCAGATACGTCAAAAAATTCTACGATACGATTTCGATACGATTCGATACAGGAGAATATTGATCGATATATCAATACTATTACATTATATACCCATTTTAAACAACCATCTACATTTTTATTAACTCACAAATGCAACCAAAACATATAACATGAACATTTATCTTAAATTTCCACATCCTGTTCCTCATTTGGGACATTCACAACAAAAAATAGGCCTACACTTTTTTTTAAATAATAAAGAAAAATAAATAATTGAAAAAACAAATTTAAGTCACACACAAGATCAGTAATCTTAAGATATGACAACAGTCAAGACAGTCTTTCAGGTTTCTGTGCTAAAATATGCAATGTGTAAAATAATGTAAATCCTCGTTAGGAAACAACACAAACGAGGTACTCCAGTTGTAGAAAAAAATACATTCATGTAGAAAAAAAATACAAAAAATAAAAAATAAAGCTGTTAAAACTTTATTTGATATTTTTTGGTTGCTACTATGGGCTCAGTGCTAAAAACCTTTTTCTTTGTTTTTTACAGATAACCAAATTACAAGCAATAGCGGAAAATAAATGCAATATAACAAAAACACAAATTAAATAAACAGTGCTTTTCAGGTTTTTCAGGTAGATCTAATATAAATTTTCAGGTACAGAAATGTAATAATCAAATGTAAAATAACACTGCATAGTCTTCACTGTATAGATTAAATATAGATTAATCCTGTTCAGTCAAAATCGGTGAGATTTTTTTTTCTTTGACAGAAGTTTTCTTTTAGTCTGCTTTCACTTTAAGTAACGCATGGATACATTATACTGATACACATGCGACAATTCTGTCAACTATCCCGAGCGTCTTTTACGCTCGCCCGTCAGACAATCTTATCGTCCCGACACGTGAGTTTGAACGAGAATGCACGCGTTGGCGGTAATGCATAGACAGACATTGGTGAAAATGTGACAAAAAAGCAAATAAAAGTAAATTCAAGTTATATGTTTTTATAGGCATTTTTATAAAGTTATATTTTGATTATATTATTTATGTTTTTTTAACTGTGATTTGCATGAATTCAAGAATTTCTCATTGCATTTTCACAATTTCCAATTTCTCAAATATCATATTTTAATTTTTTGTACAAACAAACAATAAATAAAGTATTATAGATTATTTATAGATAATATTATAAAATATAGTATTTATACATCATGGTAGTATTTGTTTATGCTGTTTTTTAGTATGTATGCATGTACTGTATGTATGTATTTATGTATAAATAAATAAATAAATAAATAAATAAAGCTTAAAAATCATGTGATTTTGTGGTGAAATGGAACCTGGACATTTTCATATCATGGGTTTTTTTTGGGGGGGTTTGTTTTTACATTTGTACGTATAGACAACATTACGAATGAATGATCACTTTTATGCCTCCATGAACATGGGAATAATGCGGTCTACTCCAGTTTTCTTTTCAGATGAAGCAATTTACGTAACATGGCCACAACACTGAGCTAATTTAATAACATGCATGTTATTATGATACATTAATAACACATGGGGAGTGTCTCGTCGTCTGGTCCCACTGGAGCTCTGTTCATTCAGCCCTTGAAGAAGTTCACACGGAGGTTCAGTCAGGCTGTGACTGACAGGTCTCGAACCCTGAAACGCTTCCCCTTGATTACAGATTCAGCAGGGCCCAAAAGGAAGAGCACAGGGGTCTAAAGTGTCATCCTCCCATTAAGCTGGGCTTGTGTAACCATAATGGCCACAAAATAGCAACGAGAACCCACTCTCATGCATATGGAAATGAACGGCCATTCATTCATACATCAGCGATGCAGGCCGACTCCATCTGAAACGCATTAGTATTCGACGAATTGCTACGCAGAAGTGAACTACAGCCGATCTGACTGCAGTTCTGTCATTTCCGCCGTTTGTTTTGTCATCGTTTAAATGGCTGCTGAAGCATCAGCCCATCTTCTGACTTTGATTGTAGCATTAGGATCAGCAAAGCAATCTGTTAAGCCTATTAACAATAATAAAGGAGGGTTTTTTCTGTAAAATTATTTACTTTTTGACAAATCATTAGATGTTCGACTATCACTGTTCTTTTTGTTTTGTTGTTTTATGATTATTATTATTACGGCCTACACACGATCTGTTCTATTTGCCTGCACCTTTGCAAGCTCATTAGTCAGGGTAGTATTTTGATTGAAGTTATTATTGCTTTTCTTTTGTAGCAGCACCGTAGATATTAACACTGAACCGTGTTGTATGAGTAGACAAAGCCTCCACAGTCAGTGCAGTGGATTACTGTCACTACGGAGGTATAGGGAAGACGAGGCGGCCCATAATTCCTATAGAAAGATAGACAAACACACAGCCGCCAACCAACAACTTTTCCCGTGGAGGCCTTTTGTCTTCCCCCTGTTCCTTTCTACCCCAGTGCCCTGTCAAAACCCATAAGAGCGCTGACCCAACCAGAGCCAAAGTGTGAAACCGACACCGAATCAGACCGGGATCCTTGCTTTAAAGCATCATTTTCAATTTAAGCTTCTCTTGTTAGATATTTCAAAGCTTATTAATTAGACATGACAATTGCAAATTCAGCAATGCATTTAAGTACATGCAAGTAGAAAAACATGCAAGCTCCTAGTAGAAAAACAGTAATTGGGATTTAATAAATTCATAACATTTCTAAACTGATGGATTATGTCATTGTTTTTACAACTGTCATTATATTATACCATGACTTGATTATGAAGAGGAAATAATAACAACAACAACAACAACGATTGTTATTATATATTTATTCAAATTTATTTTATATAGTGGTTTCTTGTTGCTGTTGTTGTGATACATTTATGGAAGCACTGAATGCTCCCCGGCTATACATGCCATGGCAGTGTATTTTCTGAAGTAAAATCTTTATCAAATAGCCATTCTTTGCGTTTGAAAAAAGCCAGCCCATTACCTCACGACTGCTTTTGTTGGCCCTTTACAAGAGCGAACAAAAACTGTTATTCAGGAGAAGGCTTTAGATTTTTTATTGTTGGTGGAGCTCTCAGTGTTATTGTATTAAAAAGAGCCATCTGTGCCAGAAACAATGGCTTCAAATTATCTCTTGAATACGCAGTGAAAAAATATAAAGCTTTCTCCTTTCTCATTATGTTTGGTGGGGGGGTATTGTAGACTTGCTATAAGTGACTTTTGTTGTTCTTGATGCATTCTTCTTCTTTTTCAATCGGCCCCTTTTCAGATGGTGTGGAGCTGTAGAGGGACTGAGGCGGGTGAGAGCAGCCGCGCAGCGAGCACTCTGAGCGGGCACACGGAGCGAGTGGACGCTGATGGATCATGAGAGCGGCCGCCGGAGGAGAGCGCAGCCGGGAAGAGCGCCTGTTCGCCGGGCGCGCATGTGAGGATCCTCCCGGGAGGCAGACGGAACTAAGTAACTCTTAAATGTAAGTAACTCTGGTGTGTGATGCTCGGCGTCTGTGCGTGTCTGTCTGCTGGGACAGGATATTAATTAGAGATTTAAATAACGAGTTGCATGTTTGTTATTTTAAAATATTGGTGGTTGATTAATATGCATTTTTAGGAAGCTGCGTTATTTATTCAAGCTATTTTTGTTTGCTTGTTTTATATATTATACGTGTACAGTAGATGTCTACTTGTTGACAGTTCGCGGCTGTCTGGAAAACTTTGGGGGGGAGGGAACAAACGTTTGATTTTCAAGTGTTTTTAATTGCTTTTAATCTTTAAAACGTAAGTTATAATAAAGTACAATTAACACACAAATGTGTGCTTGTTATCTGCAAAATTGAGACATTGGATTTTTTTAGTCAATACTTAAATTAATTCTAAAGATGATTGTGATAAACTGTCATGTCAGGTTTCAAATGAGGTCAAACTGGTTATGTAGCTACTGATGAATTGCAAAATAAATTTTTTTTGTTTGTTTTAATGTTTAATTTTGTTGATTTTGCCCGCCGTTGTTTCTGAAATATTTTATAAGCACCTATATAAACTGGATACCGTTATCAAGCTGATATATTAAGCAGTGTTATTTGTCATATTTTGATCTGCAGTCAGCGCGGCCCCTAGTGGAGAAAACTCTCTCTCTCTCCTGTTTCTGTTTCTCGCTCTTCCCCCTCTAATGCCTACTAATTTGTAGCTCCTAATTTTAGGGCTTAATGCTTGAATAATTCTAACTCTCACTTCAAAGAATGTTTTATGCAATTGTTGTGTTCGTGTCTGTGTATATTTGTTGGCATGCACTGAATTTGTTGTGAGATATCGAACGCACACATAAAAACACTAACGAATGAAACATTTGTAGTTATTTTCGTTTATTCATTTAGATCATATGCTTTAATTTAGATATGTATTATTAGGGAGAAATTTCGAGGAAAAAACATGCAAACGATTTTTGTACGGTTTCAAATAACGGTTCTCATAATGTTGCGATTAATTTTACTTAGCCTACATGTTTGTTTTTACGTATTATTTATATTTATCATCATTTATTAGTTTTTTATGTTTATTCATTTTCAGTTGTCAGGCAATTCGTTATTTCTAAAACACCAGTCCTAGTCAAAACATGTATTTTGAGTTTAATATTAAGAAACTTGTTTTTTTTTTCACAAGCTGCTAACTATTATTTAGAACTGCGACAATTAACAATTCAGCCAAAACAGGAGCCGCTCTGGGATGTTAGAGATTCCCCGCTGTTCTACACATCTCCATAAGCAGATTAAGGCACACTCACATGCAGATAGAGAGAGAGCAGTTTAGAGTTGCATTAGAATGGCGCATGCTGCAGTGCCATCGTGTTCAAATGCGCACGTTGTTAGGCGCTTAATAGAACTTTAAAATGACGATGAGACTATTTATGCAGACATGCATCCTTGAAAAAAAAAAAAAGTCTAAATATTTAAAATAAGCAATAGCCTTATATCTTATTTTCTGTTTGCATTTTAGAATTAATTTTGTATAGGCTATGTTAACAATTTATAACACTTTATGATTTTGTTTTATATAGCTATAAAACAAATGTATTAAGCGACCCTGCCTAAATGTGGTGGGAAATACTTTAAAGCAGCAGGCTTTTCTTATATTAATATCACCACAAGAGGACGCTGTTGAAACACAATAAGATCTGCTTTCGTGCATTGTAGAACAAAAATGATCCGACGTGTTTTTCCTGACATTAAGCCTGTTTGTAGGCTATATTAGTTCCACTTCTTTCGTCTCGTCGCTTGATTGTCAACTTCTGCAGAAGAATGATCAACTTTAAATCGTAACTCTTTAGGAAAAGATCTGCTTGCCAGAAATGGAACTGCGTGATTTATAACAGCCTATTTGTTTTTAACAATTGGATTTCATTCAATTGCATGATTATAAGGCTGTTATTTTGAAGAAGGCTGTGCTGAATAAATCCTGTCCCTCTTGTCAGTCTTCATGGAGTGAATTCTAATAACACAAATCCTTAGATCTCAGATGGTCAGTGTAGTCAGCTTTTGTGCTGCTTTTGTTCACAGTGATGTAATGACAAGAGCCGAAACAAACCTACCTATTTGTGATGATTGACGGCTCTTCATTTTCTAATTCACATTCAACTTGAGCCCGTTGAAGTGTAGTTCATAAACAGAGAAATCCTGCCACACATTCTGGATATTGCTTCAAGAAATAAGAAATAAAATAATACTTTTTAAAATAAGTTGTAGTACGCATACGAGCCATTGTTTATTACATGTGTTAACATATGCTAATGATACAAATAACAAGCGCGAAATGAATAACTTGAATAACATAAATAAATATAATTGTAGGCTACATTTGTATTCAACACACTTCCGTAGGCCTAAACGTTTCATTCACGAGAAATATTGAAACAAAAGCTTGTGATGCTACAATACATTACATGATGAACTGTTAGGCTACTAAAAATGTGTTTTAAAATTATTTTCGATATTTTAACACACAGTTAAATTAGAAGTTAACTTTAAAAAGCAAAGCGACTAATCCAAAAGCTGGATAGGCCTACAGCAAAAGCAGAAAACAGAAATGTATTCCAATGTTCGATTTTAGAATCCTAAAATCACATGTCCTAGTTTGATTAGAGAGTCATTTGAGAGAAATATTCTCACTTTAGTAAGTTCTTGCTCTGCTAACACACACACACACACGCATACACACTCACAGTGTTCATTGGTGGAGAAGTGCTGCCTGTGGCTCGCGCTGCGCTGCTGACCGCCCGTAACCCCGCCCCTTTATGCAAATCAAAGAGACACACAGTCTTGGCTGAGGGAGCAGACGCGCTCTGATTGGTCAGCGACAAATCCATTTATATTCGCTGACAGTCGCTCTATGAATGGTTGTCTATTAACTTGTTCAAAAAGTATCAGGAGTTGACAAGGGCTCTGGCGAGGAGGGAAACCGAGTTTGTGTTGATTCTTCAAGACTAAGAAAAGAAGTTTGTGGGCACAACAGGACCTAAGAGCGCTTACCTCCTCAGCAAAGTTACCAGAACTGCTAAGGTAACTTCGCCAGCCTCCACTCTGGACTTTTGGCGTGTTTTTCTATTTACTTCTGGTGGGGAAGACTTTCACAAAATCGCTTTAAATGTATAGCATGATGGAAACCGAGCTGAAACCCCCGGCGCCTCAGCCGAACACGGGGGGCACGGGGAACACCAACTCTTCGGGAAACAACCAGAAAAACAGCCCGGACCGGGTCAAGAGACCCATGAACGCCTTCATGGTGTGGTCGCGGGGCCAGAGGAGGAAAATGGCACAGGAGAACCCCAAAATGCACAATTCGGAAATAAGCAAGCGACTCGGGGCCGAGTGGAAACTTCTGTCCGAGAGCGAGAAGCGGCCGTTCATCGACGAAGCCAAGCGCCTTCGGGCTCTCCACATGAAGGAACACCCGGATTACAAATACAGACCCCGGAGGAAAACCAAGACCCTCATGAAGAAGGACAAGTACACCCTGCCGGGCGGACTTCTGGCGCCGGGCGGCAACGGCATGGGCGCCGGTGTGGGTGTAGGGGCCGGGTTGGGCGCTGGGGTCAACCAGAGGATGGACAGTTATGCCCACATGAACGGCTGGACCAACGGAGGCTACGGCATGATGCAGGAGCAGCTGGGTTACCCGCAGCACCCGGGACTGAACGCGCACAACACGGCGCAGATGCAGCCCATGCACCGCTACGACATGAGTGCGCTCCAGTACAACTCCATGACCACCTCGCAGACCTACATGAACGGATCGCCCACCTACAGCATGTCCTATTCACAGCAAAGCACGCCGGGAATGACGCTGGGCTCCATGGGCTCGGTGGTCAAGTCTGAGTCCAGCTCGAGTCCGCCGGTGGTCACGTCGTCCTCTCACTCCCGCGCCGGACAGTGTCAAACGGGGGACCTGCGGGACATGATCAGTATGTACCTGCCCGGGGCGGAGGTCCAGGATCAGAGTGCCCAGAGCAGACTGCACATGTCCCAACACTACCAGAGCGCACCTGTGCCCGGCACGACGATTAACGGCACGATTCCCTTATCGCATATGTAAATGAACTTTTCTACACTTCTTTGGACTATTTTTGTACAGAACACTTTGGGGAGGGAAAAGTTGTATAGAGCTCAAGGAAAGAACACAAACGTTTGCTTTCTATTTAAAAATGGAACGGTAGGAACTCCACAGTTTTTCGTTCTGTTGTTCTTTTTTTCTTTTCTGTTCTGTTCTGTTCTGTTCTTTTTATTATTCCAGAAGGTGTATGAGATTTGGAAAGCTGAAACGGGGGAGATTGAATCAAATGTTTTATTATTGCAATCGACTTTTGTACAGTATTTATCAAAGACACATGATAACAACCAGATGTAATGTTTGTAAACAGCGGGAAGTTACATTTTTTATAAAAGGCAAAATGATGGCACAACTGATGTTTACTTCAGTATATGCTTCAATATTCTTCTGCAAACGCTAAAATGAAAGAACGGGATAAAAAAAATTCTCAATGAAGGTGCATAGTAATAATAAACCGTTATTATTATTATAGTAGGCTATTGTTATTATTATTAAGCTCTAACTGAGAGAACAAACAGAGGCACTCTCGCAGGTTAGGTTATTTTATTTGATTCTTTTCGGTCTCACTCATCTGTTAGGTATATGAAGTTTGTGTTCTTTATTTTCTCATGGTTTGTAAATTTCTGTACATTTTCTGTGATATTTTAAGTTTTTATTTTAAAAACTTTCATTTTTCGTAGTTGTAAAATGTGGCCTGTACGCAGCTGCCAACGCTCCATGTATATACTTTAACTAATAACATCATTATAACAGTTACAATCTGAGTTTTTTTTCAATATGCAGTTTGAAATGAATAAATTTTTGAAATTTGGATATTTGAAATTGTTTCTGGTTTTGATTTTATTTTAACATTTTGGGTTGCTATATGAATCTGATGTTTGGTTTCCTTCTCTAATAATCCAATTTATACATTCCAAATTAATTGTCATTTTGACGGGTTAATATGCATTTACAATCTCTAACTCAAACACAATTTTAGCACAAATTTTACATAAACAGTGCATTATTGCATTAATTTGTCGGAATAAGATGACACACAGAAACATGGGTGCAGCTCTTCTAAAGTAAGTATATTGGAACTGCATGTGCAGAACTGCATTATGACAGTGTGTTTGATTCAAACAAATTAAATGTTAGATGTTATTTCAATTTAGTAATCATTAAGTTAACACCGTTTCTATTTTTTAGTGGAAACGAGGACTGTGAGCGACACCACAGCGTGTAAGTTTCTTGCCTGTAAATCTCTGCTCTGCTCGGGGAGATAAAACGGCCCAAATGAAATGAAGACGCACGTCAAGGTAGTCACTTCAACTTCTCATTAGCTATTTTTATATGAGTGCAAGCATTTAATGCACATTCTTTTATTTATTTATTTTTATTTTTCTGTGCGTGCAGATTTTTTTAAAGCTGAATATTCATTTAAAAAAATAGATATATTTAGAGTAGCTGTTTTAAATTTTCTGTCATTTAATAGCAACTAATAGGCCTATTATTATAAAATAATAAATAACATTTACCTCGTTATATTTTAGCCTGTAAATAATACGCATGATATTATAGCTTATAATTTTATAATATTGTATATTTAAAATATATTCTCAAATGTTAACATACATTAGATACATATTGATTTTTTTATGTTTTTAAATAAAATAAAAAACGCTTGCAGTATGACAGGGTCAGTCACTCGAGTCGCTGAAAATTACATTTGGTGTTATGCAGAATGAAAAACAAATAACAGTAAAATATTAAGCGTTATGCACTTCACAGGCCCACATGCTTTGCGTTTACATTAACATTAATGTATTAAAATACTGGTTTAGTGCTGGACACAGTTAGAGCCGTATGCTGCTGCTGTTTTTCCGTACTGTTGTCAGCCAGTGTCGCTCACTTGAAATCAAGCTGAAGATAAGATTATGGAGGTGAAGTGTGTGGATGTATGGAGTTTAAAGGCTGAAGTGTGTTGGAATATTTTGCTGCTCTGTGGTGGTAGATTAGTGCTGTTTCTTGCCAAGGCGCTGAGGCATCTATTACAGCGGGTCTCGGGGGAGAAGAGCTCACATTAAGCGCTAAATGAATATTTGACGAGGGCTCATTCCAACAAACCTGTCCCTGCCGGACTCTCAAAGGGTCAGGGAGCACTGCTTGAATCCATTATTTATACAAGCGGAGGAATTGGTTGTAATGGCCGAATCTGTTTGATAAAGTGGGAATTTAAGTCTGGATGTGAGTGGACTGAATACGCATCTTCGGAGCGTTCCTTGTTGAAGTATATTAATAGCGCAGTAGGCTATCTAAAGAAAGTGTTTGCTGAAATGTTCGTTCGGTTGAGGTTTGAGGTTCGTTACACCTGGACTTTCAAAAAAGAGTTATTGTGTAACCCCCCAAATTAGCTATATTTCACGCCAGAAGGATTGTGCTATTGCAGAACCATAATCTGCCGCTATCTAGTAATTTTCCTAAGAGTGACATCTGAAAAATAGGCCTACTGATTTACAAAAAAAAATGTATCGTAGACTTTTGATACTAGACATATGCACTCATGCACTGAATAACATTTGGCGCGTTGGGGGGAGGGATGTAATTAACTGCTGCGGTTTTTTGGCTTAAGTTGATACCTAATATAAGACTTCGAATGACACGAATTATTAATGACATTACCGAAATCATCAGATTTTAAGCATTTTGAGGTCTTTTATGAAAATACTTTTTTGAGGTGTTCATGAGAAGCTTGATTTAGCTGCCATGTATGTGGGTTGCATGGTTGTATAAAGAATCGGCACAAAAACCTTTTTTCGTTTAGAATTAGAAAGTAATGGGACGTGTTTTTGTTGAATTGCACGTTTATATATGTATATGGGATGGCCTGACCCGCGGAAACTGATGTTGTAGAGCAGCAGATATCTGTGGAGCAACAGGTGGTAAGCACTGGAGGACTTTACTCCAAACTCTCGTGTTTAACCCACCGGAGAGGAACCTTTCCACAAGAAACTGAATAAAATGAGATCTTCAGCCTGAGTTTATGGCTGAAATCTGATTTCATCTCAGTTGACAGTAACATGGACTTTTTAATAGCCTACTTAGAAAGAGTTTTTCCATTTAGGCCTCAAAGAGCGCCAAACTAACTCATCCTTCAAAATGCAATTCATAATAATGTGGCTCGGCAAAACAAGTCTTGCCGATGCCAATTTCATTATGATATTGAGGATTATAGATATGTGGGCGTTTGACCAATGGAAACAGTCAAAGAATTTACCTACAAACAACGACTATACTGCCTAATAACTAGAACAATACAAATTATAAATGTGGTTATAGTATTGTATATATTGGTTACCGTTATGTTGCATTATCATATAAGCTTATTAAACATTTATTGATTTTATTAAAATGTAACATCACCTAATCTTCATAAAAGTTGTCATTAATTCTATGAGGCCTATTATTATCATCATGTGCGCAAATTATTATTAAAGATTATTTTTCATGTTATACTAATTTTAATTCTATAAAGAATATAATGTAATATATGAACTAATTATACAGTGAACATCAATGCGTAGCGTGTGTGTCCTTGTGTTTGTAATTTGCTGTCTGCTGGCGCTGATAGTAAATGGGTGGAGAAAGGCGCAAACTATTTGGAGAAAGTAATAAGTTGTTTCTTGTTGCGGTTTTTGCGGGAGGGGGCCAGTGATGGAGGGGGACCGAGCATTGTGAGATGGGCTGAATTGAGAACTGTCAGAGATGTCTCTCATTGGGTGAATGACCCAGTGCAGGTGCAGGGAAACAGGGGGATGGGGGTCTCAATAAGACCACACACTGTCAGCCAGCACCACATCAGTCCCGCTCCTCGGCCGGCCCGAACTGAGCCTGACAAAAGGCTACCTCTGGTTTGATGTATTGCATTTATTTTCTGGAGTCCAACAAGTGCGATTATATGACTAGTGTGAATGTAGGCTTCTTTTTTTTTTTTGACGCCATTGCTTGTTCGTGTTGATTTAATAAATTATGTTAAATCGAAGCATTTTAACAACTCTGCAGCAACCAAGATATAACTAAAATCGTTGTATTTCATATAGCTATTGTTTGTGTGTGCGCGCGTGTCTATTGTTTAGGGATTAAAATAAAACTCTTGTTTACTATCACTGTACAGTCTGTCATAATTCTACCCAAGATCCCGTGGAAGGCTTTGGCACTCAACTCCAATTCAACCAAATTCTGACAACTGCTTGTCATCATAGTTACTTTTTAGTAAGATCCTTCTTGTTTGCCAACGTAAGACTTGCTTTCTCTCAATAATGTTCATGAAAGAACACTCTTTATCCTATAGCATACTGTACAAAGATATTAGTAATGTGCACACACCTTTTTTCATTGTTTGCATGCAATTATATGTTCATATATGTAATTGTTTGTATTGTCTGGTGCTTGTTTATACATCAGCTGCTTTGCTTTGCTACATTTTTCAAACACGGAAAATGATTTTTAATGGCGTCTTAAACGTACACTATTTGTTTTGTTACAAAATTTGAGCTGATTAATGGCAGGATAACCGTGGATAACTGGTCCTTTTTCTAGACATCAGTGTAAACCATCATCTTTTTATTAATAACTCTGAATTGGATCCCACAGATATAAAGAATAATGCAGGCCAGATCTTTAGAGTGTGCAAATAGAGTTTTAAAACGTTTTTATATGACCAGTGTCTCAATTAAGCTTGCATTTGGGCACTTGTTCTTATTTGTTATTATCTTGGTCACCTATATGCGAGACTCAACAAACATTAAAATTCAACAATTCGGAGCTGTTATAATTCACTAATTCGTGTGCGCTTTTCTAATCGCCGATAACGGATCGGACAATACAGATCAATATGTTTAAGCAGCTCACATCTGTCAGTCCGCAACACAGCGTTTCTGTCCTGTATCATTATGCGGAGCAACAAGTTTGACCATATGCAAAGCTGAGGTGCGAGTATTTCATCCCATGCGAGGAACAATCTCTGCTTTTATTCAGCAGATCAGTCACAGCAATGCGGATCCAGTGCGCTTTTAATGCACCACTGAGTCTCATAGACTGAGATAGACGGGGGATGGGGATTTTTATACACTGCACTCATTTTGAGATGGAGGAAATTGTTTGTTCAAAATATATTTAAATAAAAAAGTAATTACTAATTTTGATTCATTTATGCGTGTCTTATTAAAATCGCATAGGCTATACAATTCTAAATAGCGCTTTTCGTTCGTTCGGATTTAAAACATTTACACGATTTAGAACTACTTTATTGTTTTTGTTCGGAGCGCAAAAGCGATTAGGCTATATACAACACGCTAAATTTAAAAAAGGGAAATTACTTCTGGTTAAAATGGTTTGGAAAGATTTTCAAAGCTCAGAAAAAAAATTGTCTAGCGAAAATAACGCTTGATTTCAAATTTTAGAATGCACTGCCGTCATGTTTTAATGTAAATGATATGCGGATCGCACAGCGACTTTAAGCGCCGCAAGGAAGTGGAAAGGAAACACATTAACTGCCTTTCTTTAAGTATTTATTCAGTCCTCATCAAACACAATAACCTTGTGTTTCCCATTTCCTAGGAAATGCCATCAGGTGAATGTGTGTATCTATGACGCACTTTTTGCATGGATGATCTTCAGCATGTGAAATCATTTTTTTTTGCTGGTTTCCCAGCATTAGGTTTGGGGGCTGTTGGGAGGTTGTCATTAGCTGACCCTCACAAACAGCAGAGCATTGTTCTCCTCATTCCGCCAATTTCAAGCTTCACTTGTACGTAGCATATATGTTGATTAATGACACTAAAAGCAACTGGGTCATCCTACTTAAAAAGATCATATTCATCGTCAGCTACACTATTTAAATCTGGTATTTGTTGACAAAGTTAGCCTCGATTTTGACAGAATTGTAAGAAGCTGAAGATATTGAGGATCTGAAGTGGAGTGACGAAATCATGGATTGGACAAGGAAAGGAAATGTTTTGGGAATATTCCCAGAGCTCATTTCTCTTCTCAGTTTTGGATCAACCAGCCGTATGTGTGCTTTCAGAAGAAAGGGTTTGTCTGGACGCTGAATGGGCCCCTCAACCGGCCCATTATGTTTCTCTGGTCACCCCCGTGTCATCTGAATGGAACGCGTGGGCTTGTTGACAACTAATTTTCTCAAAATGTTCACATCTTTGTGGCTCTTCCTGCCCTTAAGGTATCTACATGCCGTGGACTCCCAAGACTTTCACTTTTAATTCGAGCCGCTAAATCGAATAGGCTGCGCATTCGATTCGAATTCATAATTAGGGTTTTATCAAGAACACATTATTTAAGTATCTCATTGTTTGAACGTTGTCACTAAAACACATAATTTTAAACGTTATATTTCAATGCTGATAGAATTAGCTATTTGATAGCGATCCCACCGTTTAGTTTTAAATAAAGTTAAGAAGAAATCGAAAAGGACGTTTTGGACGTAGTGCATTCTTAATTTTTCCGTTTTAATTGGTTGTTAGTTTTAATCTTAATATGCATGGAATGAGCCAAAGCTCTCAAATGTGTCTATATGATGCCAATACAGATCTAAAAAAAACAAATAAAAATCGACGCTTCGATTTTAGGTCACCCCATACCTATCTTGCATGAGTCTAGTTAATTCTCAAGTGTGGTTAGTGGGTCTAAATCTTTGAATGCCCCTGTGCTCTCGTCTGATACCCTGCTGGAATATAACGTTTTTTTCTTCTTCTTTCATTCAGACTCAAAGAGCTACTCGAGCGTTCCCTGTAAGTGACGGAATGTAATGCTTTAAACAGGACACACGTTTGGAGCAAACAAAAGCACTGCGACCAAAGGACACTTCCAAATTATGCATATTATTATTTTTTAGCGCATGCTTTCGTTCATTTCGAACATCATAAAACGAATACACGTGATCAGAGTTGCCTGGAACACAGCATACTGCATATTGGTCAATGACAATTAAGGTTGTCCGAGATTATAAAAAAGACAAATACATTGTTAAAAGAGGTTTAAACGATGTTCTAAAACAATTGTGATTTTAATGGATGTAAAAATGTCAAGTGGTGTAACCATCAAGCAAAATGAGCTATCCTAACTAAAATTGCTTTGCACTATGAATATACGTGAACGTACAAGACCTGACAATTATTTCCAAATGCTGTTTTAAAAAATATATATATATATATATTTGAATAGGATGTGATGCGTTTGTTTTACTCTGACAAGAGCGATAATAAAATGGCTTCTTGTATGTTGGTTATAGCACAATAAATGATTCCAATAATCCAAATGATGATTATGATCCAAAATAATCCAATAATCAAAATTGATTCACTGTTTTTGTTTTAATTTTATATAACACTTTGCTCT
>NW_015548246.1:410622-422993 GCF_001515605.1 Sinocyclocheilus anshuiensis | reverse complement strand
TCTCTCTCTCTCTCTCTCTCTCGCTCTCTCTCTCTCTCTCTCTCTCTCGCCCCAAAGACATCAACATAACTTGTCAATTGGAAATTATATCATAAGTCACTAGAAAACACTTGTATTTAAGTCATTTTCGCATGAAATGCATTTCTACGTATATTGCTGAAGAACTGCACGTCCTAACTATATTTAATGTATCTAAATAAGACTCTGACCTCTAGTAGCCTACTGAACAAATACAATTTAACGAGATTATTGACCCGTAACTTTCAATATACGTTTAAAATGTCCCACAATGGTTATCATATAGAAATCCAACCAATAAGGTGGTGTGATCAAACGCGTGGTGTGAGTTAAAAGAGGGTGTTGTTGCTCGTATGGGGTGATACGGGAGATGCTGAAGTGTGTGCTGCCCGGTCAGGGCATTTGATTGTAAATAAGAGAGTTCACACGCCGATCGAGTGACTAGAGGGAACAGGCAAACCATTTGAACCAGGTGCCTATCTCGCTATCGAGGAGATCAGAGCTCAGCCAAATGACATCTCCCTCTGAAAAGCCAATCTAGTCGCAAGATGAGATTTCACTGTCTTTGCGCTCAGCCCGCCCAATTAACATAAGAAACACAGCGAGTCCCATTAAAACATGCAACAGTTGGTGGGCAGTTATGGCATTATCTGCCAACAACCCAAGTGCTGGGTTCCCTCTGGGCAATTGTATCCCAACAATGCCTGAATTATCACTTTATTTGCGATTGATTTATTGGTAGAGCTTTGCATGTTACACTCAGTTCATGTATATATAATTAATTACTTTATCAATAAGTATAACAGTGTGAAATTACAAGGTTTTTCCAGAAATAATTGCATATGAAGTAGCTTGCTTATTAGTGTAATTCAACACTCTAAAAAATGCTGGGTTAAATACAACCCAGTGCTGGGTAAAATAGGGACAAACCCAGCAATTGGGTTGTTTTGACCCAGCGGTTGGGTTACTACCCAGAAGGTTGGGTTAAACATTTAACCCAACCACTGGGTCAAAACAACCCAATTGCTGGGTTTGCTCCTATTTTACCCAGCACTGGGTTGTATTTAACCCAGCATTTTGTTTAGAGTGAATGCTTACTGTTCATGTTCATATGAACACAATAAGTTAACACTTATTTCACTGTATTACTAACATTGCAAGTGGTGACCAGAATTTGTTACCTATTTGATTTAACCCATAACATTTAGTTTTGTTAATATAAATTAGGTTGTTTCAGTGATATTACCATTTGACTTGCATAAAATCAGTTAACTTAGATGCTACCATTTTCAGGTTTCCATTTTTTTTTCAGTGAAACTTATGTTTTATGTATAGAACTTATTTAAAGCCTTTATGTACAATGCATTATAAAGGTATGCATAATGCACACATTATATTGCATTATAATTTCTCATAAATAAATGTAACCAAAGTTAAAATACATTATAATATTTGAAGGTTTGTTTTCATGTTTTAATGCATTATACTTCTAAAAGGTGTAACAATGAATAGGTAAGTATTATAATTGATCATAACTGTGGTTATAATTATTCATGAGAGCATACAATGCATTACAAGGTGCATTACAAGGCATAATTAATGCATTAAAATATTTTTTTATAAAGCCTTGTATATAAAAGCTTTACCAAAGTGATACCGAAATATTTGTGAATAATAAATAAATTTAATTAAGTAGCAAAAGTGTTTATATATATATATATATATATATATATATATATATATGTATAGCAAGATCAATTTTGTGTCCACTTGCTTGTAATTCAATGTTTATCTGTCTGATCTACATACAAGAGGACAAACCACAAATGGCAGGTAAATCAAGATAGCAGAAGTCTTTGTTTTGATTTATGTGTCAGAGTCATTTATGTTCTATTGCTTTCTGAACAGAAACCGAACATGACATGACACAGATTAGCAGCTTTTGAAATTGCACCTGCCAACACATTATGAAGTTCATAATTCAAAGGATTAATGCGTAATGACAGCTTGAGCTGTACAGTTTTACTCTATCATATCACATCATCAGTCTTATAGATAATGATTCCCTATTTGGTCAGCTAGATATGTGAAATGACACGTGTGCTCTCAAATGCAGGATCAATAATTGTGTATTTTGTGTGGCCTCCTCTTAACATGGAATCAGTGCAACTGTAGATTAGATTAATTCATGGTCCGTTTCATGAGACCCATGTACGGCTTAAGAGGCGAGACAGTAATGAAGGCTTTGTCACAGGGTTAATGAATGCCCATGCATGGGCTAAGATTCCATGAAACAGGAAATGTACAAACGCTTATCTTAATCTCGTCTCAGTTCTCAATAAAAGTGCATGTACAAATAAAAATTCTCAAGTTGAGAGAAGAAATAAAGCTGAAATATGATCTGAATAGCCCAATTTTTGGTGAATGATTTACCAAGTTTTGAAAATACCAAAATGAGTGAGGTACGAAAAAACCTGATTTGTGTTGTGTTCCATAATTTGTTTCAAATTAATACAGTGTTTTAAATCATTGATGTTTTTTACTCTCTTTTGTATCATGGCTCGGCAGATTATAGTAAGGTTTGTGCCCCTTTTCAGCCTAAGCAGGATAAGCTTGGAGAGGCCTGTCACCGTGGAAACTGCCAGAACAATTCAGTTGAAGTTTGAAGAGGTCAGCTTGCAGGGTCAACAACCCCAGCCTCTGCCTGTGCCAACTTCTGTTGAGCCTGGGACTTTTTGGGGGAGCGCTAGCTCAACCTAACCCTGGGTGGTAGGCAATTCTAAGACTGATATACGTTTTTTGAGTCAGTTTGCGGCCTAGGCTCTCCAGGTGGCCTGTGAAATCGATTTTAACCCCGTGACCCTGTCTTGGAGAAGCACGGTTGACAACCTGGGTGAGAATTTAGCTGGGCCTGACAGATTTGCGGCTCTGAGAGGGGGCGGGTGGAGAGAGCGTCTCTTCAGCAATGGGCTGTGTGTTAGAAGTGGTCATTAAAACCTTATTAAAAGTTGGAATGGTTTGGAGAAGAGCCGGTGGACATGTGTACGACCGCACCAACTTCAGTGACTCAGGAGCAATGTCGGGAAACCTCAATGTCCGAGTCTGAAAAGCACAACAATTTGTTCAAATACAAAAGAGTTGATGTGTTATCTTTGGGGTTGGTGTTTAGTCGTTGTTATGAAACTGATTTTACACCAATTACAAGTTTCAAACTGCAGTGCTTACAGGAATCTTCTGGGTTCAGTGCAAGTTAAACAGCACATACAATTAATTATGGATTGTGCCTACTTCTCTTTAAAAAAAATCTAGGTTACAATGAGGCACTTACAATGAAAGTTAAAGGGCCAATCCGTTCATGTAAAAATACTCACTGTTTCAATAGTATAGTCACACGATGTAAACAATATATGTGTTAACATGATTTTAGTGTGACAAGTGTAACGTGTAACTTTATATCCAGTTTTACAACTTTGTTGTCAACTTTTTTAGTAACACCTAAAACTCTAAAATGACCGTAAAATATATTAGAGTGACTCATATATTTTGAAAAAAAAAAAAATTAAAAGTGTTTTTAATATCGCTTTTCAGCTTTTAAATCATTGAACATTTTTGACTTTCATTGTAAGTCACAGTGTGTTAATGTGAAAAAAAACACTTTCTATTCTTTTATTTGTAACATTATATCCAGTTTTACAACTTTGTTGACATGACAATTTAATGCGTAAAACTGTATTATGTGTTTTATTATGTGAATGACTTTATAACCCAACTTATGCACATGTTTTAACAAAAAATATTTTGGAAAAATCATAAGCTCTACATTTCTGCCTTTAAATCCTCATAAACGTTGGACTTCCACTGTAGGTGCTTAGCCATTACCTCAGTTTTAGTTTAGTCAAGTTAAATTATTTCTGTGGTAATTATTATTATGTCGATTTCTATTGAATCTGGAATATTATATGTTTGTATAATGACAGATGTAAATGTGATGTGTAACGATTTCTAACTATTTTACAAGATGGCAATTTCGCAAGAATTCGCACATTGTGATTCATACAGAAATGTACTTTTTAAAATTTTTTATAAAGCATGAAGGTCCTCCCTTAACCCCAACCCTAAACATAACCTCCAGTGGGGCAGATGTACAAATGAGACTGTCCGAATTCATGCGAATTAGCCACCAACATGAAAAATAGTTAGAAACTGTGTTAATAATGTGCTGAACAGTAGTGTTTGAATTCAATAAACTTCGATGTTTAAGTTTTAGCACAGCATAGTGTAATGTAATTTAACATGATGTTCGATTTAAAATCACTTTAGGTAGTTTTATGAAAGGCGTAGAGTTTTTCCAATAGATCTTAGTCAGGTTAGATGCCGTATTTAGTTTAACGTTGATGAAAATGAGGCTGTCAGGGATAGACTTAAGGTACGTTTACAAGTCAACAATGTACTAAAAACAAAAGTTTTTCCTTTACGTTTTTGAAAAGTTTCACTTACAGACGACAACATTTCACAACGAATCTGCGAAAACGAAAGAAAAAAAACCCAGCTGTATTTCTCATGCTAGACCAGTAGGTGGCGATGTCACTTTGTAAATAAACTCTACGCGAACACATAATACTCATGCATGTGGTGTCCCTGTTTTCACAAATTCAGGTTTTCATTGTTTACACAGAGATGATAATGTTATCGTTTTCTAAAAATTGGACTTTGAAACCCGTTTTTAAAAGTTTGCGTTTTCAGTTTCCCAAAACACTATTGTCGTGTAAATTAACAGCCAAAGTGCATAAAAAGTCAATTTTTAGTTGAAAATGGTGTCGTGTAAAAACCTCCTTGCAGTCTTTACAAAGGCACGCATTGTATAAAGATCCTAGATTCTGTCATTTTCGCAGCTCATGACTTTCAAAACTGTTTTATGGAGTTTTTGTCTCACTGAAAGTTTTTTCGGAAACACGTTTTGTCTGAACGATCAAATTATTGTTAAACAACAGTTCAATCCATTGAACGCACCATACTTCAGTCCCTCACAGCCTTGTTCACATTCCCGCCAAAAAAATAAAAATGGCTGCCCTGACTAACATCTATTGAATTCTAAGTAGGAAACGGCAGTGTCTAAGTTTGAATAGTGGCAACAGGCATTGCGTAACGTAACGTAACACAACGCAGCTCAACATAACATAGCCAAAATGATCTCACATCGAGACAGAGGACTCAAGTCTACTCCCTTTCAACAAGGCCAAATTACATGTGGCCCTGAAAATCTGAGTCAACCTGTTGGGCGATTTGAAATGATTTGGGCCGGTCACAGGGGAGACGGTGTGATCAAAGGACTGACTCACCACGCAGATCAGAGCCCGGGCTCTTCTCTCGGGGGCCGATTCCATCTGTCACGTTTAACAGACTGAGGCTGTCTGCTGGCCACTCAGCGAGAGAGTGCGGCAAACTCCTGCCAGATTGGTGCTGATTGTATTTGATTGCATTTGAGTGCAGCTTCGACGATGAGTCTAAGAGCTGGTATCATCCCACTCTTGTCACATCAACGCTGGAAAAAAATGGGAAACACTGCTCTGAAACGTTGGACCCCTTAGAAAGTCATGGGGGAAAAAAGGCCTTTCTGCTATTCGGAGAGGAGATAATACTCAGAAAAGGGCCTGAGTGTGTGATTGTCAGTGTGGTTATGACAGAAGTGAATGGTGATATACTCATAGCGCGGGTGCAGAGCGTCTTGCACGCTTGTCTTTACTCCTGTTAGGAGTTCAAGCTGTTATTACACCGTCACACTCGTTCGTGGCTGAAGTGAGTGACAGAATGTTTGCTGGGTGTGTGAGCATGTAGGCTTGTTTACTTCAGCATAATGTCACCTTTTCCACTGTTTTTAGATTCATTAGCCGTGCCTATAGAGTAAAACCCACGTTTCGACGCGTGGCCTTCGTCGGCACATTTCCAGGGTGAAAGTGTTTCATGTAAACATTTCTCCAAGGATGTGAGTTAATGGAAATGCGGCCTTCCATTTTCACACCTCAATGGCTATTAGTGTTACAAACATTAACAGAGCTGAGATTCCCATTTTTACAGCCATAATGACTGAGCTGAGTGAACAGCGATGGAAAAGTTTTCGGAAACTCTTAGGCTGATGATACATGGGGCAACTTTTTGTGCAATGTTGCTGGGCAAATTTGGTTAATGTTGCCGTCAACGGGCAATCAGGTGAGACAGAGGGCCCACGACTGATCTAAAGTATCCAGATTGAAATTTGTTACCCATTCTCGATGGTAAAGTGCCCAAGCAACATTGCTCAAAAAAAGTTGCCCGGCAAAATTGCTCAAAAAGTTGCCCCGTGTATCATCAGACTAAAATATACATACATACATACAGTGGTGGCCAAAATTGTTAGAACACTTGGCATATTTAAGAGGTTTCAGTTGTTTTTATTGAATTGGCCATTATAACACTCATAAAACACACTATTGCCGGAACTACCTGCGACGGAAGGAATCTGCTGGAACACTGAAAATGATGGACTGGCCCCCTCAAAGTCCGGACCTCAACCCCATCGAGCAAATTTGGGGCGAGTTGGAAAATAAACAGGGCAGATCTATTGTACATTCAAAGGAAAGCCTTTGACTTAAGTTGCAGAAGTCATGGGATAACATTAATGTTGACGTTCTCAGGAAATATATTGACACTATGGCAGAGAGATGTGCTGCTGTAATTGCTGCAAAAGATGGACACCAAATATTAAAGTTAAAAGTGGATAAAAACAGTACGACTCACTTCATCTGATATTTGTTGTGCTCAGAGCAACCATCTGCACGTTTTATAAACATTATGAAATGAAATCGTGTTTTGGAGGCAAAAAAGGTCAATATTTTCAGATCTCTCTCTCTCTCTCTCTCTCTCTCGCTCTCTATATATATACAGACACACATTAGTGACAATATATTTTTACATGAACACATTACATTTTCATTAAATTGAACTAAAATATATATAGTTGCCTCTATAGGTTTAGTGATATACAGCTGGTAAGTAGATGTAACATGTCATATCTGTTACTTTATTTGGTATTTTAGCATGTATCTATTTATTTATTTGATCATTTTAAATCAGTGTTGTAAGTACCAGCTGTGGTTTTGCATCTCTGGGTTCTCTTTTGGCTGTGTTGGGCTGTTTGTGTGTGTGTGTGTGGATATGTGTGTGCTAGTGTGATGATTAATGAGGTATTTTTGGCAAGTTGGCATTACTCATCAGTGCCATGGCAGTTTTGTTTCAAAAGTGCTGGTGCTGGAGAAAGAGGGATTTTAGCACATCAGCAGTGTGTGATGTCAGCACACAGGACAACAAAAGACAAGTCCAAATCCGTGCTGTTTGCAGCATTACAGGGGCCCAGGCTGGGCTGAACACAGGCCCTCTTTTCACAGGGACAAACATACCAAAGCACACACACACACACACACACACCACTGCTGCAGTGTCTCTCAGCAACATCAACAAACTTTCTCTTCTAAGCCTGTGTGTATTTTCATGCGTTCATAGGCAGCAGTTCAATGATTGTAAACTGGTAGCTCATCAGTAATAATTTATGATAGCGATAATTACTAGTAAATAATAATTCATGACTATTTGCAAAACATGAAAAATCCTGACTTTTTATGGTACAATGTAAAATGTGAAATAAAGTGTAGATGTTAGTATTTCTGATACCTGATATGGCCCTTAACGGCATGAAGCTAATGTATCATATTTAGTTTGAAGCCCTTTAAATGATCAACAAGATCAAAACTTTCCTGTTGCACACAATCTACTACATGCCTTCTGTCTCTGATTGAAATTTATTTTTATTTTTTTTTATTTTTAGCAAATAAAATGTCTTTTATTATGATTGTACAAACATCACCTTCAGCTTGATGTGTATTGTTGCTGTAAAGTAAACATAAGAATAACTTTGATATTATTAGTAATATTTCAAGATAAACATATTACTGGACTGAAGAAACTTGTTTACTTGATTATTCATATTTTTTGAAAAATCATGTTCAAATGTCAATATCAAATATGATCATTCAGGCTTTTGAGGAATTATATTTATGCATCGCTCAATCATCAATGTATTGCGTTGATTTGTATGTTTTGACACTACATAGCTTTGATCATAAAACTAAGCATTTAAATATAATCTAACACATATTATTGAAAAATAAAGAATGACAACAGATATTACTATCTGTTTTATGTAAGTAGCCTCTTAAACTAGTATAAACTGTTCCAAACTTGTCATGATTTACAGGCTTAATCAATCAATCAAATGTATTTATTTATTTATTTATTTATTTTGTGTAAAATTTCAGTAAGCTGTTCCATTAACAACAACAACAACAACAACAACAAAAAGAGATTTGTTTTTTCACACTGTTATTTTAAAGTCTTTACAGGGTTAAAATAACTTTAGTTAGTGTAATGTATTGTAGTTTGGTTAATTCAGGGACATTAAATAAAGCCAAACAAATAAAACCATTAAAATTACATTTTTTATATATATATTTTTTTTCTTTAACAACACAGGTTTTTGCCATTTTTCAGAAAAAGAAACAGAGGTGAAATTTGTAAGAGAGAGGCGGGGGATTCAGACCCACTGACCCCATGACGTAAGCATATTCACCACAGCGTAAAAACAAAATCAAAAACACAAGTGTTATGTCATCATAGATGGGTATGTGTGCCTTTTATTAATTTCTCATCCGCAGGTTGAAACGTTAACAGAATTTGCGAACTCAAACGTGACACACACACACACACACACACACACACACACACACACACCTTTGTTTGTCTAATAGTGCCGCTCTGACACACCAAAGCCTCTCGTGTTTTTACTTGCAAATCAGGATTACACACTGAATGAAGATTTCTAATGGAGAGAAGGCAGAATTACAGTTAATATGCCGCCAGACCAGAGGCAGATTTACAGGAACGTTTCCTCAAATCCATTAAGAGTTCGCTTTACTGGAATAGTTAAGCATGAAAATGAAATTTACTCACCCAAACCTATGCACTGTTATTATTTGAAATGAATAAGATAATTTTTGAAGACTTATTACGCAGCTCTTTTCCATACAAAAACAGTTCATAGTGACCATAAACGTACACTGTAAAAAAGTTATTTTTTCGAAGATTATTAGAATGTTTGGTAACACTTTAGAATAGGGAACACTTATTCACGATTAACTACGATTTGTCCCTTAATAAATTCCTAATGAGTGTTTTGCTACATATTATAATTTTTAGGCTTTCTATACTAAAAACAAACAAAAAAAAAAACAAAACAATTACGCTGTATTTATGAAATTTACTAGCCATTTCTAAGTGAAAATTACTTAAAATTCTACATCTATTCTACAATTTTAAAAATATGGTCAATACAAGTTACACGATAGCTTTGTACATTCTTTTTTATTCTTTTCTTTTCTCTAAAAGATCTCAAATCTCTTTGCTTCGACTCTGTAAATTGTTGTAAATAAAACAAAGAAGCTGATAAACATTGAAAATAAAACAAAGATTAGTTGACCACATTTAAAGAAAATACTATTTCAGCCTTTCTTATAAATAAATAAACATAATGCATACTGTGATGTGTTACTTGCTGTTTATTTGTATTTGTGAAATTTACTACCAATTTCTAAGTGAAAATTATTTCAAAGTAAAACCTAGGCAATTTTTTGTTTGTTTGTTTTGTCTGTTTGTTTGTTTGTTTCAGTGTAATCAGTATAAGTCACACAATAGCTTTGTATGAGGAAAATGTTTGTTGTTCATTACTTATTTATTTATTTATTTACATTTTTGTTGAACAAATATGTTCCATCGGCCAAAGCTCTAAACCCTGATTGCTTCTACACATTAAAATAAATAAATACATATTCAAAGTTGTAAATAAACTAAGTTAGTGGACTACATTTTACAAGAAAATACTATTTCAGTGTGTGTACTTTAAAATCTAATGTTTATTTCAATGTGCTGCTTGCCATATCTCTATCTCAGTAATTGTTAGTGAAATCTCTAGCAATTTCTGAGTGAAAAATTGACACCATTTTTTATTCCAGTGTGTTTAGACTAAAAAGACTTTTATGCCGTTTTTATTTATTTTTTGTCATTATTGGAGCTTGACATATTCATGAACTTGCAAACTTGCATAATAACAGCATACAGGATTGAAACGACAAAAGGGGTGTAAAATAATGGCAGAATTTGTTTGTGCGATTAAGTGCAGATTTGAATAACAATAAGGGGTCATCTTTACAATATATCAAGCATTTTAATACTTGAGGTATAACAATATCACAGCAGAAACCCTGTAGACCAAGAGACCTACCCAGACCTGATTGACTCATGCCGTCGCAATGTTTACCGGTTGCATTTCATTTCTTTTCTTTTTTTTTCTAAGCAATTAGAAACAAGAGATGGTCACTGTAGGAGTGCCAGGGCTGTGCAGTTTCCGCTCATGTCGTTTGTAAAGGGCTTAACCCTACTCGGACCTGTTTATTTGCATCCCTCTGTGAGTTTCGCCCATCCATGATGAAGCCTCACGCTACTGTACCCCAATAAAACCAGAAAACACAGTCAGAGATGGCATGAACTGACTCTGAAGGACGCGTATTGTGGATGCTGCCAGTGCCCAACAAGCCCTCTTTATGATGGCAGGAATTATGATGGCCATGTTGGATATGTGAGATCGCTGGTGGCGAGCAAGATAAGTCGAGTAATTGTCACTTACTGTAACAGCGGCTCCCATTCATTAAGAGCCCGTGTCTAATAAACTACTGGAGGAAAGGAGGCCAGCTGTACTGTGAAGCCTCACACAAGGCGGCTCTTTCTCTGCGGCCCCAAACTTTGTCAAAAGGCGAAACTGTCTACGAGGCGCTCTGTGATTCAACAGAGATTCCAATAGAGGTTTGTCTTGGGGGAGCAAACAAGGGCTTCCTTTTGACCAAATAATGAAAAATAGGCTGTTCAAGAGGGACAGCAAAAACTGATATAGCTTCTTTTTTAGACTAGTTCCAGTTATGTCAACTGGAAAACAAACAATTAGAGGGTTGTTGTGATACTTTACTTTTTGCCTAAAAGTCAAGGCTGCATAATTTGCAGCAATAGTTGATCATAAAGCTGACCAAACTTGTAAAGGATCTTGTCCACAAAGACCTTTAAAAAAAAGACCTTTCCTTTAAAAAAAAAATCATTAAAAATAATTTACATTACAATCAAGCACATATCCTGCCATAATGTTACTGCTAAAAAAAGGATTCTAAAATTATGCAATTTTGAACAATTATTTGTTTTTATTTAATTATCCATAATTATTTAAATTGTACATTTGTATACACCATGAGTGTATTTGTTTAATTGCCTTAAATTTATGCTGACTGTTTTTTAAATGGCCTGTCATTCATTTTCATGTAATTGTCAAACAATAACAATAAAGCAAATAGAATAAATATACTTTTTTCTATTCATGCCATATACTGTATACACAATACATTCAAGTTTGATCAAAAGTGACAGTAAAGACATTTATAATGTTGCAAAAATGCATTTCAAATAAATGCTGGTCTTTTAAACTTTAAAGACTTTGGGGGGAATACACAAAAATATTAAAATATAAGGTATCATAACTGTTTTCAACATTGATAATAATCAGAAATGATGCTGAAAATGTAGCTTGGCATCACAAGAATAAATACAATTTTAGAATATAGTCACATAGAAAACAATTATTTTACACTTATTGTTTTTATTGTTTACAGCGAGCATAAAAGACTTTGTTCAAAAACATGAAAAAAACGTATTGTCCCCAAACTTCTGAATGGTATGGTGTATATATTATGGCGCTTTTCCACTGCGTGGTACGACTCGGCACGGCATGTTTCGGCTCGGCACGGTTTGTGTTTCCACTGCAGTTCAGTACCGCTTTAGAGTGGGCGGGATTATTCACATGTGGTTATAGTTGCGCCGCCTCTACTACCACGACTCCTAAAAAAAACTTTTTCATTCCGCATCGCCCCATCAAGCTCTCGCTGGATCCACTCCTCTGCTATCAACGAGAGGAACGCCTGTTCTTCCGCAACAGACAACAAAACTTTTTGGTTGTTAAAAAAAAGGTGCGCTCGTTCAAAACAGTTGCGTTCGATCCTTCGCTGGCTGTGCTGATTTAAATCTAGTGGTTCTGTTGTGTTTGTGTCGCAAGTTCCGTGATGCAGGTAGTGACGATTCCGTGATCAGCAGATTTTACACGTCACGTTTTGGTAACGGTACGGTTCACTTGGAACCCCAACCGAAGTGGTACTAAAAAAAGTACCAGGTAC
>NW_015548246.1:373059-410410 GCF_001515605.1 Sinocyclocheilus anshuiensis | reverse complement strand
ACCCCCCCAAAAGTGAACCGCCCCGAGCCGTACCGTGCCGTACCATGCAGTGGAAAAGCGCCATTATTTTGTGAGATTCACCTTATCAGGCCAAAGGGAGGTGACCAAAAGAAGCAATTTGACCAACATGGTTATCAGATTCGTTAGTTTACCCATAACCTATCAAAATAGTTAGACTTTCCTGTTCTCGTATCTAACTCACACCTACATTACAATGGCCTCCCCATCACTGAATTCTTACATTCTCTCCTCTAGATCCATACAAACCAGTTGCATTGTGGAGTCCATGAACAGAAGCCCTCCAATTAATTCCTCAACCCCAAATTTTTCAACAGTTGAGTGAATTTTTCATACAGTTGAGTGAATTCCAGAGGTGCTTCAAGAGGAACACATGTCCTCGACTATGCTGACATTTGAATGCATTTCTAGGAACCCTGTGGGTTTGAGGTGTCTTTGCCGGATCATGGTGGGCCATTGTGAGTCCTTCTCAACTTCCTGTCAGTAACTGTCTGAGGGATGCAAGTACTAACTTGGAATGTGGCAAGTCCTTGTGAACTATTTCCTTTTCTTTTTCAACCACTGTTTGTTGCTTTATAAAGTTCCTTTTTCTAACCTTTAAACTGATGGGTTACTGACCCTGTGCAATGGTAAATATACCCTAGGAACAATGTCATTCTACAAAATGGGCATTTTGGGAATCCGCTGCCAAACAACCCATTGTCAATCTACGAAATATTAATTTCTAGCAACTTTACTTGCTATAGCCAAGCAGCTAAACCTCATTCTAAACTCATCTGGAGAGACGTGGGTTCATATTTGCAGAGTTATACCAATTTTGCAGGGACTCAAACAAGAACTCCCATAAGGATATTTGCTGTCATTAACTGAGCTCATGGCGGTTTAGCGCAGACCAATTAAGACTCATATTTGCTTATACAGTTGTTAAGTTTCTCCAAGGACCATTGTGATTGGGGCCATACATCCCATTGTTTTCCGATAATTAATGATACTTTGGTTTACTTTGGACTATACGGGGACATGAGTATAAGACAGCTAAAAGAATGGGAGAGATATATAGTAAGCCACAATTCAAACACACAAGGCTCTGATGACAAATGACTAACTTCAGAAGGTCAAAATAAAAGTCAACACGAGAGAGCAGCTTCACTCCTGAATCCCATCCAAAGCTCCATTGAGGAATAAGTTCGAGGGAAGAGTTTTAAGAGAAAGTTGGATTATTGAATCCAAGGGGGAAGTGGAATTGACTCCATCTGTCGAGAGGGTCTTCCAGCTGAGTTTACCCCACATGCTGGATGCTGGCTCAGGGAGCTCTCTCACACTTCCTCCCGCAGTCCTCGACATGATCCTCGAAGGGGGAAGTGTACCAAAAGGCATAGCCTCTATCTAAGGGTCTTTGTCCCTATAGGGGGGCGAACAGTGGGATCCTACAGCGAAGGAAACAAATGCCCCCTCCTTCAACAACAGCAGGAGGAGAAAGAAAGCACATTACATGCTTGAAAATCAGCCCGCTGCCATTATTTTATTTACCAAACCAGTGGGGGGATACTGTCGCTTTCAGACGTGCTCTTTAGGTCGTGAGTCGCGAGATGGGCGGATGAGATTTTCCTTGGCTCACATAACGGATTTTATGAATGCACCTGCGATTGTGGCTCCCTGCATTGTTGTGGTGTTTTGTTGAGTGTCACATTTCGGTAATGGAAATGAGGCAATAAAACAAAAGGGAAGTTGGTATCAGTTTCACCTGTACACAAAAGTGTGCCACAAGCATGGTATCCAAAGGAAAGTTGGTTTACTCAAAGCACAGATAAGAAAAACTTGCTAGCTGCTCGATTACCAGACTAGCCATTCATAAATTACGGCAAACATGTAAATATACAATAATAGATTTCAAAACAACTGTAGACACGCCTCTACAGTAATACTACTGCACATGTATACTTGGCAAAGTTGAGTAACAGTAGATGTTTAACTTGATTTTTTCCTCCTCTTTTTCTCTCCCTATTTTTTTTCCAGTATTTTTTTCTACCCAAGCATGGCGGTGATAATTGGATTGTGTGGACACCTGTATGAGTGCAATATATCCAGGGGATTAGAGAACAGGATGGGTGAGTCAACTCAAATCATTGTCACGTTAACCCGTACAACTGGCAGCCGCCGCCCCCTACTACTCACTAAAATAAGGTCCCAGTGGCCACAGAACCTGCCCAACTTCTGTACAACCTCTAGAGCCACAGATATACAGGTGAGTTTCTAAAGCTGGTGCATTAAATAGGTGGTTCTCAACTGGTTTTGCTTCAAAAGCCACAGTTCCAACATTGCTTATCGTGCAAAAGTAAACTGTTGATTTCTACATTCTCAGAAAAAGGGGTACAACAGCTTGTCCCTGGTCCCAGCACCTTTATTAAGGTTCATAGTAGTACTTGAAGGGTACATATTACGTCTAAGGAACTAATATGCACGTTTTTGTGGTAAATAAGGTACAAAGTTGCCCTTTTAAGTGTTCTTCTCCAGTGACAATCTGTTTTTCCACTAAAGGTACACATTTTGCTTTTTTTATTTTCTTTTTCTGACAGTGTAAATGTCACATGAATTTAGATTTCATCATACAGATTGCAGCATATCATCCTCTACACAACAAATTGTGGTCAGCACAAACCATATATTTATCCTGATTTTAACCTATTTTTAATTTAGTATGGGTTGTATTTTCATGCTGGCATTAGGGTCAATGACATGACTAAATGTGTTTGTTCTATCTATATAAAAAAAGTACATTAAACATGCAATTCATAAAATAAAATAAAATAAAACATTATTGAAATACCTTATTAAGTAGTTTGGCATAATCATGTATTATTATTTCTTAGAAAAGAAGTGAACCAACATGCAGAAACAACAACAACAACAACATTAATCAGGAAGTTATATAATAGAAATAAGCCCTTCACAAATCTCTTACTTTTTTACCTTGAAAAATATAATTTAAAACATTTTGAAAATAATGACTAATATTGGTGCACTGTGTGTATTCAAGATGTAAAGAAAATGTTATTACTTTGTATTTGATGGTTGCACTACATGACATTTTAGCGTCATTAGAATGTAATGTTTTCTTGCAAATAGTATAATTTTGATTAAAATAGAATGACATGAAACCAAAATGAATACAAGTACATTTGAAAGAACATGGCACATGCATTTTAAACTAGATTTTAAAAACGTTTTCTTTATCATGGACACTGTTGTACGCCATTGATCCATTACTGACTCAGTAACCTCACAAATGACAACAACAAAAGATACAACAACAAAAGATAAGGAAAGTGTTTTCTCTTATCAAAATGTTTAATTTGTTCTAACCACACACAATTACATAGTTAGATGCATTTTATTATTTGCATTTAGAATTGTTTTCCCTTTCTGTCTGCCATCACAACACACTTGTGACCCATTTTAAAGTCCCAACCATCCAGTTGGGAGCCACTGCTGTAGATAAGCCGGTAGATGAGCTTTTACGCAAGATTAACTTTTATCTATTAAGAGTAAGTATAAGGAATATTGTATCCTTTAGTGTTTGATATCACATTCGGTCTTGGTGCACGAAGGATAAATGTCGGACACTACTGCCAACAGGCCTTGTATAAGCTCGTCAGGGCGGCCATCGTTAGCAGGAGTTTGTAAACAGAGCATAGAGTGTGTGGAAGGGGGGCAGAGGTGCAGAAAGACGAGACGGCAATAGTGAAACTCAAGCTGGTCGGAGCAGGGGAAGGAGGGGGCGCTTGTTTGATGAGCGATGGGTCGACGGTCCCATCAGAAAGCACTGCCACGGCAACTGCGCAGATTCACTAGGTGTCGTCTAGGCAGGTAATTCATCAGCCCATGCCGGGGCTGGGCCTCCGAAAACTTCCCATGGTCACTTCTGAGTGCGAATACGTAATGAGCTGGAGGGCTCCACATTTGCCACAGCTGATTAGACGAGAACAATGAGCCCAAACAGAACTGGCAGTCCTCACAATGGGGACTGGAAAGCCTCAAGGCGTTGCCCCCATATTTCTAGAGGAGGAAGAGAGAGAGAAAAGTGATCAAAACTGTAGTTTATAACTGTCCTCTCTCTTTTGGATGGCTGTTGTACATGTACAATACTTTGTCACTAGATTTCCGAGAGTGTGTATGTGTGGTAAAGTTGTGCTCAAAGCCTAAAGAATGATGGGAAACAGTGATTTGTAATATTTGAATATATGTATGTATATATATATATATATATATATAAAATATTTTTCAGAGCCTAATTGTAAAAATATAATTTTATCAAAACTTTAATAGTATATCAATGATAAAATAACATTGATTTGAATTTATAAAATGTATATTTACATATTTTATATTGGTATAGAAATAACATTATTTGAAGTAAATGTTAGTGTGAGACCATGTAAAACTTCTTACCGTCATACTAGGGTGTTGTGGGTTGTTGCTAGGTCATTGCTTATGTGGTTGCTAAGGTGTTATGAGTGGTTATTACTGCAGTTGCTGGGGTGTTTTGACTGTTTGCTCAGAGTTTGACCAGTTTTGGGTATCGGCGGTTATTTACTAGCCCAAGTCAAAAGAACCCACCGCAAGGTTTCTAGATATAGAATTCTTCACCGCTAGATGAAAATTAACTCAGCAAGCCGATTGATGTGACATATCATTCACGTCTGTTGCAGGATGAGTTAAGTTGAAGATGGAAACTTGTGCAGTATGTGTTGCTATATGCATACTTTAGCAAACTCCAGTGATAACAGAATAAAAATGGCTCGACTGTCATTTAGTTCCTATGAAATTATTAAATTATTTTCTCACTGATTATTTGTGTGCAATATTAACATACTGTTTATAGCTACACTGAAATTAACAGTCCTTTTCTGACCAACCACAAATGTGGTAATCTTAACTAAGCAATTTGGCCTGGAAAGAGATCAACGTCATTAGCGTCTTTTGTTTGACAAAGAGGAACTGGCTTGTGGAGAGCGTTCAATCTCCGCAGCAGGCGTATCTCTTTGAACACGCTCTATGAAATGAGTTTCTCTATCAGTTGGAGGCCGTTTCGCTCTCCACTTTAAAAATAGAGATGATGGGAGGGAAGCCCTTGGAATATTTATTGGGAGGAGGGAATAAATCCACAATCCACCGATAATTTTCCCTTCTCGGTCACATGTTCTCCCCGGCCATGACTGTTTTTTTGTGTTTTTTTTCCCAATTACTTAACGGTATTTACATATTATTTTAATGTAGTGCGGCAGATACGCGCCGTGCCGCAGCCCAGCAATGAGGCGCTGAAAGAATTCACGCTTAATTGTATTTCATAAATCATATTGGGAGCCCCTTCAGAATAAGCTCCCTGTAACAAAATGATAAAATGGCCAATTATGAGAAAATTCCAGGCTCTGTAATTTACTAAACACACTCGAGAGAGTCTTTTGAGGGGAAAGATAGACTCCCTGTTGAATTGTTTTGCTTTAGAGTGGCTTTATGCTATATTACTAAATAAATGATAATTGTTTGTGATTATTTGTGCTTGTTTTGGACAGATCTTTACACACACAGCATCCGTCACTTTGACCAACACTTTGACCCCCCCTGCCATCAGGGAGATTGAACCCAAACTAGTGTTTGCAGTCTAAACTGTAGCCTTTTAAACGCAAATACCTGAGGTGATAGGTAGAGATAGCAGCTCCATCACTTTTAGAGCTGCTCAAATTCCTAATCACAGTATTTGTTTTAGCTTTTGCAGGTTCTGTCCAAACCTGTGGGCTGAATTCTCCTGATTCGTCGTCTCGCGGAGGACCAGATCTGGGGACATTGGTGTCAGCAAACTTCGAGCATCAACTTTGACCTCTCAGTATATTCATATGCTGGACGCATGCTAAAATGATTATGTATATGTAATTTACTAATGTCACTGCATTCTGCATGACTCATTTCACCAAAAGAAACTCCTATCCATTTATGATAAAAAAATATTTTAATGCAAGATAACTGATTGCCTTTAAAAATGATTAGTAATGTCTCTCTTTGATGCCGTACTTTTTTTTTATGTTTGACAAATCAATGTAAGATATCATTTTAAAATGTTTGTCGATTGCTTTATTTGGTTTTTGAGATAGATTTAATGCATTTTAAATGTTTATCTAAAAATAAAAAAATATAGTTTTATAATGAAGCTTCAGTCAAATTGCCCAAGTTAAAAGAACTTAAGTACACTACTCCAGTTTTAAACCACTGTAAACAGAATATAAAAACAAAATACTACACAACAAAACGTTTACAGAGCAAAGTTGAAGACACAGAAGCTTCTAATTACATATTTTGCAACAAAAAAGACAGAGGGACTCTAATGAGTCATTGAATCATTTATTTGAATTGATTAATTGAAATGAAACAACCAAATTAACTGATTCACTAAAATTAGCTGCACTTTTAAGCCAGTTTAAGAGAGTCTTTGATTAGCTCATGTGTCTGTGAAGCTTTGCATGTGATAAAAGATGCTTTGTCACGATACTGGTTGAAAATGTATTTGTTACTTTGTTAGTAATACTCATACTCAAAATACTCACAATCATAAATGTATTGCTGTGAACTATAGGTCAGTGACTTATGTTCAATGATATGGAAATAAATTCAATGTCAATTCATTGTTTGTTTGTTTCACCTATCACAATATTGGGATGTTTTTTTTCTTTGCAAATATTGATATATGCAATTGATTATGGCATATAATGTAAGTAATTACATTAAAATGCATTATACAAAAGGAACAACTTTTAATAATCTACTTTTTACATGTATGCTGGTTTTACAAGGTCTTGAAAAGTGTTTAAATGTAATGATTCTAAAAATGTCATGTGGTATGACCATTAAGTAAGACGTATTATATTTTATTACCCCTTCTGAATACATTTGAATATACACATCTGTTTTTTAGTTCTACTTTTTGAGGTAAGTTTTTTTTTCTTCCTAAAGATCATGAACTAATAATAAATGCCATTACATGTTTTGGGGGAAATCACACCATATGACATTTTAGAAGCTGAACTAACCTGTATTATCCTAAAATTACCAAATTATCTGTTATTTTGAAAGATTTGCTAACATAATTTTGTTTTATATATTTTTTTCCTACATATGTTGGTTGCACCACATGACAGACGTTTTCAATTATTAATAAGCAGTAAAGCATTCTTGCCATTTCTTTTTTAAATAAATAATAATAAATGATGTCAAATTAATTAAGTGGGGTTTACTTTGAGGAATTTATGATATCAGGAGAACAGTTGCATCACCCTGACATTTTGAACATTTCCAACCAAAAAAAAAAAGAAAAAGAAGATAACTTTTCAATGAGAAAATTAAAACACGTTTATCATAGTGAAGGTGTATTCAAGTAATGATATGCATGAATCACATTTTTGATGCATTTTTAAATAAATTAATACATACAAAAAGTTTAAGAATCTTAAAATTCAACTCATTGAAACCCTTTATTGATAGACAACTTCTGAATAATGCAGAGGAAGTGTGTACGCCTAAATATGTTATGCCTCTGCCTCCTACTGCACTGTATGTAAATGAGTATATGAGTCATAATTAATCTTAGCGTAGGGCGTCCCATTGGAATACAATACAGTAAGGGAAGGTGTAACTGTAAACCTCTTATGCAGTATCAATGTGGCAGCCCTGCGGTGCTGAAACTCTGTCACATAACTGTCTCTCTGGCTCTCGAAGCTCCCAGGCCAGCGCTGTGCACTCCGCATTCAACAGTCTCTTTATTTAAACACAAAGTGCTGTGACACGCTGCTCTCCAGCAGCTTCCACTGCTTCCTTTTACCTCTACCTGCATTTATATTTGGACACATTCTGGTGTTTGCGGTCACTTCTCAAGTACTATTTGTGAAAAAGGATATTACCTCACGTAATTGATGGTTTTTGAGCAAACACCGAGAGTCCATTTGCGACAGAGTAGAGAAGGTCCTGACAAACCTGAGCTCCATCCGTGTTTGGACTGTATTGCACTCTACGTTTTCCCAGGTTAACACTGAATGTTATTAAAGCAAGTTGACCGCAGGGTCAGCGCGAGAGCGGCCCATGAAAACAAACAATTAATTTGGCATCGAGGTGTAATGGCATGATCTCCCGGCAGGGCCGGATCCATTGTTCGGCTGGAATTAACCGTGGCAGGTCATGTGTCACTGGGTGCTGACCTCGGTCCATTCACTAGCCCACACTTGCATTAGCCATGGCCCGGCAAGGGGTCAAACACAGTTACAAGCCAGCCAAACACCCCTCCCAACACACATGCACACAAAACTCACACTGCCTTCCAGTTCCTGGCCACTTTTGATCGCGGAAGTTCTTGCCAAATAAAGGCATACCATTACCAGGAAGGGATATGTATTACTGTGATGACATTTCTGCAAAAAAAGATAATACGTTGCTACTTGCACATTTCGCGACAATGTTTTATTATGCTAGCTATTGTATGTATCACGGCAGTTCAGAAATGAAATGTCCAGTGAGTGGCGCTAAAAGCATGTTCAATAGTATCTTAATGATACTAAAATAGCATTCATTTGAACTCATAAAATGTATATTTACATATATTATTATAAACGTAACATTATTTGAAGTAAATGTGAGTGTGAGGCCATGTAAAACGTCTTACCGTCATACTAGGGTGTTGTGGGTGGTTGCTAGGTCATTGTTATGCGGTTACTAAGGTGTTACGAACGATTATTAGTGCATTGCTATGCAGTTGCTAGGGTGTTTTGAGTGTTTTCTGGGAGTTTGACAGGTTAGTTGTGGGTAGTTAAGTCAAAAGAACCCACAGCAAAGTCTCTCGATATAGAATTCTGCCATTTTATGAAAATGAATTCAACAAGCTGATTGTATCATTCACGTCTGTAGCAGAATGAGTTAAGTTGAACTTTACTAATTGACCAATATGTATTGCAACATGCATACTTTAGCAAACTCCACTAATAACAGAATAAAACATTGCTTGACTGTCATTTAATTCCTATGGAATTATTCAATTCTTTTCTCACTGATTATTTGTATGCAATATTAACGTACTGTTTATAGCTACACGGAAATGAACAGTCCTTTTCTGACCAACCAAAATTGTGCTAATCTTAACTAAGCAATTTGGCCTGGAAAGAGATCAACGTCATTAGCGTCTTTTGTTTGACAAAGAGGAACTGGCTTGTGGAGAGCGTTCAATCTCCGCAGCAGGCGTATCTCTTTGAACACGCTCTATGAAATGAGTTTCTCTATCAGTTGGAGGCCGTTTCGCTCTCCACTTTAAAAATAGAGATGATGGGAGGGAAGCCCTTGGAATATTTATTGGGAGGAGGGAATAAATCCACAATCCACCGATAATTTTCCCTTCTCGGTCACATGTTCTCCCCGGCCATGACTGTTTTTTTGTGTTTTTTTTCCCAATTACTTAACGGTATTTACATATTATTTTAATGTAGTGCGGCAGATACGCGCCGTGCCGCAGCCCAGCAATGAGGCGCTGAAAGAATTCACACTTAATTGTATTTCATAAATCATATTGGGAGCCCCTTCAGAATAAGCTCCCTGTAACAAAATGATAAAATGGCCAATTATGAGAAAATTCCAGGCTCTGTAATTTACTAAACACACTCGAGAGAGTCTTTTGAGGGGAAAGATAGACTCCCTGTTGAATTGTTTTGCTTTAGAGTGGCTTTATGCTATATTACTAAATAAATGATAATTGTTTGTGATTATTTGTGCTTGTTTTGGACAGATCTTTACACACACAGCATCCGTCACTTTGACCAACACTTTGACCCCCCCTGCCATCAGGGAGATTGAACCCAAACTAGTGTTTGCAGTCTAAACTGTAGCCTTTTAAACGCAAATACCTGAGGTGATAGGTAGAGATAGCAGCTCCATCACTTTTAGAGCTGCTCAAATTCCTAATCACAGTATTTGTTTTAGCTTTTGCAGGTTCTGTCCAAACCTGTGGGCTGAATTCTCCTGATTCGTCGTCTCGCGGAGGACCAGATCTGGGGACATTGGTGTCAGCAAACTTCGAGCATCAACTTTGACCTCTCAGTATATTCATATGCTGGACGCATGCTAAAATGATTATGTATATGTAATTTACTAATGTCACTGCATTCTGCATGACTCATTTCACCAAAAGAAACTCCTATCCATTTATGATAAAAAAATATTTTAATGCAAGATAACTGATTGCCTTTAAAAATGATTAGTAATGTCTCTCTTTGATGCCGTACTTTTTTTTTATGTTTGACAAATCAATGTAAGATATCATTTTAAAATGTTTGTCGATTGCTTTATTTGGTTTTTGAGATAGATTTAATGCATTTTAAATGTTTATCTAAAAATAAAAAAATATAGTTTTATAATGAAGCTTCAGTCAAATTGCCCAAGTTAAAAGAACTTAAGTACACTACTCCAGTTTTAAACCACTGTAAACAGAATATAAAAACAAAATACTACACAACAAAACGTTTACAGAGCAAAGTTGAAGACACAGAAGCTTCTAATTACATATTTTGCAACAAAAAAGACAGAGGGACTCTAATGAGTCATTGAATCATTTATTTGAATTGATTAATTGAAATGAAACAACCAAATTAACTGATTCACTAAAATTAGCTGCACTTTTAAGCCAGTTTAAGAGAGTCTTTGATTAGCTCATGTGTCTGTGAAGCTTTGCATGTGATAAAAGATGCTTTGTCACGATACTGGTTGAAAATGTATTTGTTACTTTGTTAGTAATACTCATACTCAAAATACTCACAATCATAAATGTATTGCTGTGAACTATAGGTCAGTGACTTATGTTCAATGATATGGAAATAAATTCAATGTCAATTCATTGTTTGTTTGTTTCACCTATCACAATATTGGGATGTTTTTTTTCTTTGCAAATATTGATATATGCAATTGATTATGGCATATAATGTAAGTAATTACATTAAAATGCATTATACAAAAGGAACAACTTTTAATAATCTACTTTTTACATGTATGCTGGTTTTACAAGGTCTTGAAAAGTGTTTAAATGTAATGATTCTAAAAATGTCATGTGGTATGACCATTAAGTAAGACGTATTATATTTTATTACCCCTTCTGAATACATTTGAATATACACATCTGTTTTTTAGTTCTACTTTTTGAGGTAAGTTTTTTTTTCTTCCTAAAGATCATGAACTAATAATAAATGCCATTACATGTTTTGGGGGAAATCACACCATATGACATTTTAGAAGCTGAACTAACCTGTATTATCCTAAAATTACCAAATTATCTGTTATTTTGAAAGATTTGCTAACATAATTTTGTTTTATATATTTTTTTCCTACATATGTTGGTTGCACCACATGACAGACGTTTTCAATTATTAATAAGCAGTAAAGCATTCTTGCCATTTCTTTTTTAAATAAATAATAATAAATGATGTCAAATTAATTAAGTGGGGTTTACTTTGAGGAATTTATGATATCAGGAGAACAGTTGCATCACCCTGACATTTTGAACATTTCCAACCAAAAAAAAAAAGAAAAAGAAGATAACTTTTCAATGAGAAAATTAAAACACGTTTATCATAGTGAAGGTGTATTCAAGTAATGATATGCATGAATCACATTTTTGATGCATTTTTAAATAAATTAATACATACAAAAAGTTTAAGAATCTTAAAATTCAACTCATTGAAACCCTTTATTGATAGACAACTTCTGAATAATGCAGAGGAAGTGTGTACGCCTAAATATGTTATGCCTCTGCCTCCTACTGCACTGTATGTAAATGAGTATATGAGTCATAATTAATCTTAGCGTAGGGCGTCCCATTGGAATACAATACAGTAAGGGAAGGTGTAACTGTAAACCTCTTATGCAGTATCAATGTGGCAGCCCTGCGGTGCTGAAACTCTGTCACATAACTGTCTCTCTGGCTCTCGAAGCTCCCAGGCCAGCGCTGTGCACTCCGCATTCAACAGTCTCTTTATTTAAACACAAAGTGCTGTGACACGCTGCTCTCCAGCAGCTTCCACTGCTTCCTTTTACCTCTACCTGCATTTATATTTGGACACATTCTGGTGTTTGCGGTCACTTCTCAAGTACTATTTGTGAAAAAGGATATTACCTCACGTAATTGATGGTTTTTGAGCAAACACCGAGAGTCCATTTGCGACAGAGTAGAGAAGGTCCTGACAAACCTGAGCTCCATCCGTGTTTGGACTGTATTGCACTCTACGTTTTCCCAGGTTAACACTGAATGTTATTAAAGCAAGTTGACCGCAGGGTCAGCGCGAGAGCGGCCCATGAAAACAAACAATTAATTTGGCATCGAGGTGTAATGGCATGATCTCCCGGCAGGGCCGGATCCATTGTTCGGCTGGAATTAACCGTGGCAGGTCATGTGTCACTGGGCACTGACCTCGGTCCATTCACTAGCCCACACTTGCATTAGCCATGGCCCGGCAAGGGGTCAAACACAGTTACAAGCCAGCCAAACACCCCTCCCAACACACATGCACACAAAACTCACACTGCCTTCCAGTTCCTGGCCACTTTTGATCGCGGAAGTTCTTGCCAAATAAAGGCATACCATTACCAGGAAGGGATATGTATTACTGTGATGACATTTCTGCAAAAAAAGATAATACGTTGCTACTTGCACATTTCGCGACAACGTTTTATTATGCTAGCTATTGTATGTATCACGGCAGTTCAGAAATGAAATGTCCAGTGAGTGGCGCTAAAAGCATGTTCAGATTAAAAAAAAAAAAAAAAAAAAACGTGATTCTGACGATGTTTTATTACATTGACTTTGCGTTTAGTGTTATCCGAAGCAGATGGACGTGAATCTGGCAGCGTTTTATTGCATTGGTTGTTGTACACATCACAGCAGTTTAGAAATAAAATGTCCAGTGGGTGGCGCTAAAAGTGTATTCGGTTTTATCCAAAGCAGATTAACGCAAATCTGGAAAAGTTCAATTATGTTGCTTGTTTTAGGTATCGCGGAAGTTTCGAAATTCAATGTCTGGTGAGTGGTGCTAAAAGTACGTTCAGATTTATTTGAAAGAGACTAATGTGAATCTGCCAGTATTTTATTACATTGATCGTTGTTCGGAAAGTAAATGTTCAGTGAGTGGTGCTAAAAGTATGTTCGGGTTTATCTGAAGCAGATGAATGTGAATCTGGTAGTGTCTTATTGCATTGTTTGTTGTACGTATCACGGCAGTTCGGAAATTAAATGTCCAGTGGGTGGCGCTAAAAGTGTGTTTGGTTTTATCCGAAGCAGATCTGGAAAAGTTAAATTATGTTGGTTTTTGTACAGATCGCGGGAGTTCGAAAATGAAATGGCTCGTGAGTAATGTTAAAAGCTCATTCAGATTAATCCAAAACTGACAAACATGATTCTGCCAGCATTTTATTATGTTGGTTCTTGTATTTGTCACAACTGTTCAGAAATGAAATGTCGAATGAGTGGCGCTAAAATAACCTTCAGATTTATCTGAAACAGATAAAAGTGAATCTGTAAATGTTTTATTACGTTGACTGTTGTATTGTAGCAGTTGAGAAATTCAATGTTTGGTAAGTGCTAAATGTGTGTTCGGTTTTATCCAAAGCAGTTGAACAGATAGCAGTGTTTTATTGCATTGGTTGCCATACGTATGCCAGTAGTTAGGAAGTGAAATGGCCGGTGAGTGGCGCTAAAAGCACATTCAGATTTATCCGAAACAGATGAACGTGAATCTAGCAAATGTTAATTATGTTGGTTGCTGTATGTATTGCAACAGTTCGGAAATAAAATGTCTAGTAAATGGCACTAAAAATGTGTTCAGATTTATCCAAATCAGATGAACATGAATCTAACAACATTTTATTTCATTGATTGTTGTACATATTGTAACGAATCGGACATGAAATTCTTGGTGATTGGCCCTAAAAGTGTGTTCGGTTTTATCCGAAGCAGATGCATGTGAATCTGCCAACGATTTATTGCTTTGGTTGTATGCATTGCCACAGTTCAGAAATGAAATGTAAGCTGAGTGATGCTAAAAAGCTAATGCTTTGTCATGTTTGAAAATCACGTTGTTAACAAAAGCTGGTAATGTTAACCTGATAATGCCGTACCAGGTGCGCTACTGAGCAAGTTTACTATGCCACAAAATCCATACATATGGAGCAAAGTATGTGATGCAAATGTTAAAATTTATTATACTGTAGGTCTGTGAAATCTCTTCCTGTGAAATTGATGATGCCAATATGTCCGTGACAGCTTAAAACGAATCATCACATCTGAAGGTACATTTATTCAAGTCAAAGTAATCTAGCATTCAGAGAAGAGCAGCGTTCGCTCTGACATATCCACCACGGGCCACCCATCATGTTGGCTTTATGTTGTCCGTATGTTATGTTGCTGTTATTTTGCCGTCTCCCTCAGGCACAGCTCAAAGTTGCTGACTTCATTTACCGCCAGTCACCCGAGGCGAGAATCGTGGGGGATAGTCATAGGTGGTTAGCGCGCTAGTACACCTGACAGATGCGCAGTGCAACTGCGGTATGACGAAAAACATCTGATCCCGTAGCCTCGGGCCACAGATACCGCAGAAACGTGTTGTGTGGATGACGGACAGTTATGCAAAATGATATTCATGCTGCTAATCCTACTTAGCATACATCTGTGATGTGACTGCGAGTTTTTGTTATCTACAGCGTTTCACAGGTATATCATCCATATTTAAACACAAGCAAACAACAGCTGGAAGTTGACAGTACACGTTCTCCGTTGTGACGGGCAGACTTCAGGAGACAGGAGCCTCTTTCTCCGTTAATTGATTGGGTGTTGAGTGGGCGGAAAAGGCCGGGCTGAAGCCCCAAAGCGCAGCGCCTGAATTAAAACTTCAATCCCCCATGTAAGACTCAATTTCATCCGTGACCCGACATTATACAAATGAGCAGGGAACTGATAGGTACCTTCTCCGTAGATGGAGTCCCTGAGCTGTAGGCCTGGGATGGGGGAAGGGGATTGACCCTGCTGTTCATCTCGTCTCTTTCAACGTGAGAACAGCAGAGAGTTTTGAAGGATCCCTTGAAACACTTTCATTTTGTATGGCGTCAACAAGACGGCAGGAGTTAAAGTATCTCTCCCACAGAATGTTTGATGGAAAGGACCTTGCAGGAACAACTAGGGAACAAGTTTATTTCTTAGATAGCTTATGAGACTTTTTCTTAAGCTTGACTATGACTATTTTCACTCTTGATCCAACCCTGAATGTGGTTCATACACTCTCAGAAATAAAGGCTCAAAAGCTGCCACTGGGCCAGTACTCTTTCCAAAGGTACTAGGTACTAATATATACCTTCAAGGTACTAATATGCTAAAGGTATACCCTTTAAAAAGGTACCGCCCCAGCGACAGCTTTTGTTGCGTATTATTTGATTCCGTACCACGGCACAATTGTTATGAATGTGAATATTACTGGCAGTTGTTTACTGCTGTCACTAGGTAACGACTCATGAGGAGCTGATGCCAGCTTACATGTTTTCTTTTTGTTTTTGGATTCATTAAAACACGCACGGAAATCATCGCATCTGTCTGCCAGAAGAATTAATTGCTTCAACTTTAACATGACTTACAGCAATGGGAAATGCATGATATTATAATAGGCAAATTATAGGCATTATTATTGGTTCATTTTCACAATTTACTTTTGACTGCTTTCAAACCACACTCGTGTTTTGGGAACAGAACCCAAAATCTCTAGCATTTTAATTAAATATATTGGCAGCTATATGTTTTCATGTATAAAAATCATGTTATACTGTTTGAGAAATTAAGTGTGATATTTTAAAGACAACAATAATTGTACATTTTTATTTAAGCAAATTATTTAAATTAAACTGTTATATGTGTGTTATATTATGTATATTAACATGTATGTAACATAATATTGTAAATTATGTAAAATTGTAAACTTATGATTCTATACAGTCAAACCAAAAATTATTCAGACCCCAGATATAATTTTTGATATTTGTTTTACTAGTGGGTGCAGGACACTATAGTTCATAAATGTAAGTGAGGATAGCAAAATAAAGTGAACTGTGACATATTATAGTCAAAAATTCTTCATACCAGTAAAATTTGGAATCAAAAGACTTTGACCTGACCATGTTTTGCTTATGTGTTTTTTTTTCTTTAATTGCTAATGCGCTTTTTACACCTCAGACTGAACAAAATTAAGCATTGCTCGGTAATTAGTTGACCTAAATTGGTATTATCTAATTGTGTACTAAAATTTAACAGCTGAATAATTTTTGGTTGACATTATCAAGATGAATTTGTTGTGACACAGTTTAACATGACGAAAAGACTAACGTGCACCTCATTTATACATCTCTCACACACACACACACACACACACACATGCGCGCACACACACACACACACACACATATCAGTTATATACGCATAGTTATTTATATACAGTTACAGTTCATTAGTAAAACTGAAAGCAAAAGCAAAAACAAGAGTGAAACACTGAATCTGACTAACTGATACCGTGGGGTAGGACGACGTGAACAGTGCAGACTTCATAAGAGCCCACACAAGATGACTGTCTGCTCTTGACTGAGGGATTGTTTACGCTATGAAAACTCTCACAGCAGCAAACTGTAATATCACTGCCAGCCCAGATTTGATTTGTTGTTTAGAAACAGTAATGCTTTTGCCTTTGACAGTAATGAATGTCTCTTTTAGGTTCTGGTGCTGGGCACGGACAGTTTTGATTGTTTGCATTTAAATGTTCATAATATTTCAAATACAAAACTTGCAGAAATTAAGCCTGTGTTGGTAGGTCAAGGTATCGTTCTCTCAGTGTTGGCATTGTGGCGTCCTCCCTGGAGACGGTTAAATCGGTCGCTTAGAGAGATTCATGTCACAGGAATCTTTGTCGTCGCTAGATGATATCTGGGCTGCAGAGAACTACTTGCCTTCTGGCGTGGCTATACAAACTGTATGAATGGAGGATGTCTGGACTCTGCTCCAGTAATTTGAACTCCAAATGGACAACAGCAACAAGTCATCCAGAAACTCTGCTTGTGCCCCTGAAAACTGTGGTGGGCAGTAACTACTAACAAGTAGCCACACTTTAAGTAGGGCTGTAAATCGATTAAAAATTACAACCAGATTAATAAATTAAATGATATGCCAGTATCCAGTGCCAATTGAATTAAACACAATTAATACATCAAATTTGCAGAGAAAATTATGAGATTAAATCAATGGTTTTTACACTGTCACCGCATTAAAACAAATTATTTTGTGAATTATTGTTTAATTTTTAGTCAAATAACACAATTAATTGCATGCATCAAAATTTGCACAGAAAAGCACCCAACTGATTATAATTCAATATAATGAACCATATATTCTCAAAATATTCAGTAACATTAAATATTTTACAAGATTAAATAATCGGTTTTGCACTGTCACTCTATTAAAACGATTATACTTTAATTATTATTTAATAAAATATATTTACCTTTTTACTTAAGTTGACAGAATATGTATTTATTTATTAATAATATGTATTTAGTATTACATTTTTTATAATTACAATTAATTGTTAAATGTGTGTGTGTGTGTGTGTGTGTGTGTGTTTGTTTTTATTCACAAACTTATACACATAATGAAATAATAAAACAGTAATTTCTCATATTTTAAAGTGTTTCTACATAATGCATTTAGGATTTATTTAATTTGATTTGATTTGATTGAAAATGCAAAAAAAAAATCAGTTTTACTCTAAAATTGTAAACTGAGAATATTCATTAGTACTAATGAGAATAATCAGTAAAAAAATAAGAGATGCATTACTTTAATGAGAATTTGCCTAATTGTCATTTTATTTATGCTTTCCCCCCTTGTTTTGATGTGATTTTGTAGCTTTGAGTGACTTTTTGGCATTTTGCACCATAAACACTGAATTTTTAAGACACTGTCAGTTGATGTGTCTAATTCAGTCATAAAGCAAGAAAGAAAGAAAGAAAGAAAGAAAGAAAGAAGAAAGATGTTTATCTTCTACAAACAGCCATCTTAAACTGTCTTGGCCTGCATTAGAAATTCACAAATTCAAAAATTCAAAAATTTTAAAGCTATCATGTTTCAGATGTAATATTTTATGTTTCAAAACACTATTTACAAGTAAGTTATAACAAAATTATAAAATATATATCTACTTTGTATTCCGAGCACCTTGAGGAAGGTCATCACCGAAATGTCTTCTACATGTAACAGCCAGGACTGGGTTTGCTTCATATTTCTGTTTGATTTCCCAGTTGGAGTCAAAGCTCTTTTTGTAAATGCAGAGAGAAAAAAAAAAAAAAAAAAGCCAAGAGCCAAGTGTGCAAATTTTGGAAATCATAAGGATTGACTTCAGTGTGATCAAGCCAAGCTCTCAAAGAGAGTCATGGGAGTGATTCAGCAAACATATGGCCACACAACCATATCCAGCATCTGCAATTCTCATCCCATTCAATCCCAGAATCACATGGGATTATATTCTTGGAACAATAAATATACTGGAGAAAAGTTGTTTCTTTTTGGTCGTGTAACAGGCAGCCCCTTTAATTTGATCACTGACTTGGTGCCAAAAACAACAGCAGGTGTAATGTTATGGTAAGTCATAAAATGTATCATCCATAGCAATGGCTTCTGTAGTCTGAAAGTACACTAGACCTTGGGAAGACAGTGAATGTCTTCAAATTAATGAAGCTGTAAAGAATTAAATGCACTTTATTTCTAGAAATGACTACCTAAAGTGTCATTTTTTTGGACTAGTTAGCACGGCCAGATAGCAGTTAGCCTGGAGAGAAAAAAAAAGGCTCTTTAGCCAAAATTCAAAATTAGAAGTGTATTCTGACAAAAAAGCTATTTTTGCAAGGAGCATATAAATCATGAGTCATGTACCAGCCAAGCAACTGCCACTGAAATCGATTTGATTCCTAACACATTAGCATCAGTTTCCTTGGTGTGCAATCTGGTTATTGGTTATTTTAAACAGAAATGAAAATCCTGTCATCGATCAATCATTCTTTTCCATATGTCAAATTTTTAAGGCATTTTTTTATATTCGGCAGAACACAAAATAAGATATTTTGAATTACTGGGTCCAAAACTTTCAAGCTCCAAAAAGGATACAGAGATAGCATGACATTAATCCATATAAGTTATTTACTTGAAGAAAAGACTGAAATGTAAGCCTTTATTTACTTTCAAATCAAACCAAAACACAGATCTACACACTTCAAATATGACACAAAGCTGAAACAACAACTAATGTCAAACCTATCTTCATGTTTTAAGCCTTGCATGCGTTGACTTGAGCACCATGACGGTCAAACTTGGTCGGCTCGACCCCAAACAGAACTTTTAGGTCCATTAGAGAAGAATGTGGCTATGAGTTCTTGTGATATAAACCATGTGGGGAACAACACTCACCATCCTTGCCTGTCATTCACCCACGCCATCCTTGAGCTCCCATTCATGGAATCTCTCTAATGAGAGTGGAAATGTCAGCTATGATACACTCGGAGAGAAGAAGAGAAACAGGGCATTGTACAAAGAGCTTTTATGGTTCCTGCCTTGTGTTTCCTCCACACTTGTATTCTAGCCGCTTTGTGACTTGATTAGTGGATCCTCGCACACATTCTCAGATGTGAAAAAGAGCACAATTTGCTTGGGGATTATTTTCAGTAAAGCCCAGTCGGCCTGCATTGTTTGCTGTGTGGCGGAGTGGTTTGTTGCCGTGAAATGCGATGGGGAATGGGCTGGTTATTGGAATAGTGTCAAACTATTTAGGAAAACAGACAAGCACGTTTCAAAACCTGTTCATAAAACCTGAAGGTCTATACTCCATGTACTATGGTATCATCTTGCTACCCTAAAGTACTTCAAAGAAAAGCATGGTATGAAAAAGATTATATTGTCATCATACATTTCCAAAATACTACAAGTACCATGGCTTTTTTTTTTCTAGTGTAACTGGCCCTACTCAAACTGCTCCAAATGGGATCCGAACCAGATATAGCCTGTTAGGCATTCTAACAAGCTAAAGACCGCAGCCTCTAGCATTAATCATTAGTGTGCCTCTTGAAGCAAGAGGAGTGAAGTTTTACCTGCTCAGCTCCTACTAGCTTCGTTACACTTACTCCCCTAAACTGCACTACCTTCCGGGTCACGGCACCAATGTGCCTACTTGCACCACTGAGAGTGGGATTTGAACCAGTGTCAACCTGTAGGAGAGGCAGATGCACTAACAAGGATGCAGCCTATGGCGTCAGTCGATAATGCACCACTTGAGAGAAGGGAAATTAAGTTTACCTACACATCTCTTAGTAGCTGGTCTCCTTTATGCTTACTCCCCTAAACTCATGCCACTTAATTGGTCCTACTCAAATCACTCCAAATGGGATTCGAACCAGGTCAGCTGTCATGGGAGATGTTTTAACAAGCTAAATGAAATTACAAGGGGAATTCAATTTTACATACTCAACTCCCCCCCTTAACTGCACTACCTTCCGGGTCACGGCACCAATGTAACTGGTCCTACTTGCATCGCTCCAAGAGAATGAAATTCAAACCAGCATCAAACAACTCGGGAGGCAGGTACGTTAAAATGGATGCTAAAGATTGAAGCCTCTAGCATCGATAATGCACCTCTTGAGGTCAGGGGAGTGAGGTTTACCTGCACAACATTTACTAGCTGACCTCTATTGAACTCCCTTAAAACTTAGTTACACTCAGCCCGCTAAACCCCACTACCATCCAGGTCACAGCATCAATGTAACTGTTCCTACTCATACCACTCTGAGAGAGATTCGAACCAGCATCAACCACTATGGAAGGGCACTAGAGATTGCACCCTCTAGCGTCAGTGCACCTCTTAAAGGCAGGGCAGTGAAGCTTACCTGCACAGCTCTTACCAGCTGGCTCCCATTACCACCACCCCTAAAACTCACTACCATCTGGGTCACGGCACCAGTGTGACTGGTCAAACTTGCTCAGAGTGATATTCAAACCAGAGCACTCCACTGGTGAGAGTAACGAAGATGCAGCCTCTATTGTTTGTCGCTAGTGCCCTTTACCTGTAAAGCTCTTACTAACTGGCCTTGGTTACACTCAGCCCCCTAAAGCTCATTACTATTCAGATCACTACACCAGTTTAACTGGTCCTACTTGTACTGCTCTGAGTGGGATTCAAAGCAATGTCAACTGGTATGGGCAGCAATAATTTTTCACTGGCAACCAAGGGATGGTTCACAGTTTTTGGATTTCATTTTTGGATGAACTATCCCTTTAACCGTATACTGCTAAAGAAAATGCTTAAGCCTTAAAGCTACGTCAATGGATTGGCTGTACACATGGGTTACATAGTTAATTAAGAAACCTCAACTCTAAATCTGTTAAGTATAATCAAATTACCCCCTCTGGAGACCCGGGAAATAAAACTGTAAGAAAGTGGTAACAAACCACTAAATTCAGTGTAAAAATTACCAAAATGGAACCCTGTCAAAATGAAATCTTATGAGCAGTATTAAATAAATGAACCTTCTCGTGATGGCCATGATGCACACTGCTCGAGTCATGACGATGTCCATGTGAAGCTCACTGTACAGGGCTCATTGTTTGAGAGCGATGAGTGAATGCTGGTAATGGAATCTGCTTCAGTGATTTATCAACTACAAAGAAGGAGAGGTGATCTTAGGTGTGACACTGGACATGATCAATCACACACAGACAGTTCCCTCAGGACAGAATAGAAAGGTCCATCCACCTGTCTCAGTCATCAAGATACGGTAACATATTCTGTGTGAGCATAGGACAGATTTCTTATTGTTATCAATGTTGAAAACAGTTATTCGGTATTATATTTGTGTGGAAACGATTACACATTTGAAATAGAAATCTTTTGTAAATGTGTTTACTGTCACTTTTGATAAATTTAATGGGCCCTTTAAAAAAAATGAATCTTACTGACTCCCAACATTTGAATGGTAGTGTATGTATTTACATGTTTATATATTGTACAATACATAGCTTCATAAAATATCTATTTGAATAGAGAATAATAGTATGTGAATAGAAGCAATCAGTTCAGCATATCAGGACAGATCTCACAAGAAGCAAACTTTTTAGGTGGTATGTCTGTTATGATGTTATTATGATTACGGTTAGGCTAGTTTAAGCCTCAGGCGGAACGCCTACAATTCATTCTCTGACTGTGAAAAATCATTGCGTGATCATTTTCTTGATCTAGATCGCTAATATAATTGACTGATTGCCTTTACGCAACTTTGAGTGATGTCTGTGAAATAATAAGTGTTTACAACTTTGGATGGAGAGCGGAGTTAGGCTATGTAAGAAGCGTATATGCTTTTATATAGCTTGTTATATACATACTTGTCTTCTTTTGTTGTTTTTCCCAGTGAGCTGGAGGTGAAATGGTGTTCTGTTTTGGAAGTGAGACCCAGTCTGAGTCTGAGTAAGTGGCTGGATTTTCAACACAATCAGTCCCACGATAGTGTTTCATGCTCTCCCGGTTCACCTGTGCTGATGGATGAGTGTGGAAACAGGCCAGGTTGAGAGAGAGAGAGAGAGAGAGGACACATGGGGGAGAGGAGGGGAAAGTTCACTTGTTCTCTCACCTATCGCAATTGCCGCCCACTCTAGACCTCCCGCTGTTCAGTATAACGTGCTACTGTCACTTTTAGTGCTACTTGTACTATTCCTACTGCATATAGTATTAATACTACAGTACACACAGTATGGACATTTTCTGTTTACCAAAATTTACCAAAATGTGCAGATTGGAACAATCAGAACACACAATATCCCATAATGCAGTGCAGTGTGTTCAAGTGTGACAAACCAACCAACCATATCTTTTTAAACTTTTTTCAATTAAATTTGATTACAAAATTATATTTAAAACAACTAAATCAACTGCTTCACATATTAACACATACTTTTTACAAAACAGCAATCAGGATGCAGTATGTAGTGTACAGTATAGTGTACTAGTACAAGAACAACAGCAAATGTTCATATAGTAACAAATAAATCTTGGTAGATCGATTTTGGTATACATGTATTTTTGGTTTAAACATATTATTGGTGTATGTTTTATGGGACACTTTACAGTTTTGTTTCAACTGCTTACACACAAAATCTTTACTTGTCACACAATTTCTGAAACAGAAGCACCATACACTAATTATCGGCCTTTGGCTCAGTTTTCAATTTCATAAAACACTTTTTGCAAAACATTCAAACATTTTGAACATTTCATTCACAAACAATTTTTTTCCCCAATCAGTAACTAGCATACAGCATATACTGTACAGTATAGTATGTTGGACATGGTAAAAGGGAACGTAAAAATGTAAAAAAAAATACAAAAATTGCAAAATCAGATTCATTCATTCATTTATTTATTCATTCATTGTTTGTTTTTCCAACTCATTCAGCTACACAATTCTTATTTAGCAAATTGTCAGTTAGTAAAACAATAAATTGATCTCAATCATTTTGGTAGCTATGCTGTCACTACGAGTCAAAATTTTTGAATAATGAAGTTTATTATTTTATTTTATTGTATTTTTCTGGTATGTGTGTGTGTCTGTCTGTCTGTTTTGCTCACCAAAGCTGCATTTATGTGATGAAAAGAAACAGTAAAACAGTAAAATTGTGAAATATTATTAAAAAAAAAAAACAGTTTTCTATTTTATTAATTTTTAAAATATAATTTATTCCATCATTTATTATGCAAAGCTGAATTTTCAGCAGCCATTACGCAACACCTTACACACACAAACCTCAAGAACAAATGTAAGAAGAAGAGCTCTTAACATCACATCGCAAAAAATAACTAACAATAATGACAAAACAACAACAACAGTTTACCAAAAGTCAAACAGCGAAACCATAATCCTATAATAGTAACCACATAATATATTCATGCTGCAGTGCATGCTGGGAACTTTATTTACTCAATTTAAAATTCTTTGTTCAGACAGCTGTGTTTGACTAGCCGGTCTAACGTGGGCTTTCATGCACTTTCAAGTAATTCACATTTCCTAGTATGTGTATTTTTTACAGTATATTCCATTTCAACACTTTTCTGTTTTGGATGCTCACTGAACCCTGGCCTAAACCTGTCTGTCTGACAAACATCACGGCAGGACTGACCAAGCCACCTGAAAACCTGCACGGGGTGTTTTGGAAAGCTCTAGGCCTCTCATGCCTGTTGTTACCTGTTTCGGATAAACAAACCCCATGGCAGGCTGAGAGTGGGTTTGCCGCTGCGCACCGCGCTCGCACACTAAGCAAACTATCACCAGGTGTGCACGCATAGAGCCCATCTTCCGTCAGCGTCCTGTCATGCAGAAGATGTTTATCCAATTTGTCAAGATAATCTTTCCTCAAACAAGGCCTGCACTGAGGCCTCCCAGCACACACACACACACATACACACACACACACACACACACACACACTGGAAGACTGAAATGCAAGCCAGCTCTTCCAACTTCACTTCAGAACTAAAAGTAATTATATGTTTCTTAACGGAATTATCCGGCATTCCCCTTCACTTTGCCCGCTTTCTCCACCACATTTTTGGATCCGTTTCATCCGTCCTCAGATAGATCATCCGCCATATTACACAAATTTAGACTCTTAATGGAGTTGCGATCTGTTTATTTTTTCCCTCTGGATTACCGCTTTATTAATAATGTCAGTTCTACTAAAATCTAAAAGGCATGCAAATTAACATAAATAACACACGAGTCGCACACGCTGACACACACTTAAATTACAGCGTAAGCAAAAAATCCTCAAGCTGATGATTTTATAATGGATCTTTTCATTTGCCATGGTGTGGATTATTTTAAATGGATTTCGGCGGAATATTTACGTGTTTCGTGATTCACAAACTTTATATTTAGCGAGGGGTTTATTTATCAACGGCTATCATCTTAAATAATAAGCCTTATAGTACAAGCCTCTTAAATGATGCGCGCTATAATTACACAGCTGTGGCACATATGCTCTTTATCTTTGTGACAACATCTATGAACTTCATGTGGAGTATTTTAAAACTTGACAGAGGAAAAAAAAATAACTCGGAAGTGAAGTGATTCAAGGGACTTGTAATTCTGTAGTTTGATATGTTGTGCACTTGAGCAGAGCAGTGGGAGCAATTAAATTAAAAATTCCAAAATAATTGATCATTTAAGGCACCATGGCGTGCAAACAGCCTGAAAACAATTTGAAAAATAGACCTTTATGGTATGAGATGGGGAAAAAAAAAATCAAGAGCAAATAGAACATGAGCAGTGATAAGAATCCAAAGAGTCAATACAGAATTCCAGCCAATGGATAAATCACTGGAACCAACATGACGAAACAAACAAACCATCACTGGAAAATACTTAACAATATAACTAAGACATTTAAATTAAGCTTATTTTGTTACTTTTTTATTTAAGCTTTTTTTTTGTTTACTTTTATGAACATTTTGTTTAAACATTTATGAAAGTTTGTTTATGTAACATTAATTTAACATAATATTCAACATTAAAATTCACCTTTTTACACTGAAAATGATGGAAGCCTTTTTACACTGTGGAAATAAAGAAAGAAAGAAAGAAAGAAAGAAAGAAAGAAAGAAAAAACTGTAATTTAAATTTTGAACTCACAATTTGTTTTCTCAAAATTTTGAGACATAAACTCAGAATTCAGACTTTTTTCTCACAATTCTGACTTTTTTCTCAGAATTTAGAGGTTACATCTTCCAATTCTGTTTTTTTTTTTTTTGTAGAGAAAAATTTGACTTTTTATCTTACAATTCAGATATTTTTCTCGCAATTCTGTTTTTTTTTTTCAATCTCAAATTCAATCTGTTTTTATCGCGATTCAGAACTGCAAGATAGAAGAAGAAAAGTAGAAACTGTGACATAAACACGCAATTGTGAGAAAAAAAAGTCTGAATTGTGAGATAAAAAGTCAAATTTATTTCATGATGGGAACAAAAAAACAACTGAATTTTGAGATGTAAACTGCGAATTGCGAGAAAATAAGTACTGATTCTGAGATAATCTCTCAAAATTCTAAAAAAAAGTCAGAAAAGCAATTAGCTGATTTATTAATTAATTACTATTACTATTATTATTATTATTAATCCCATGGCTGAACAACATGATTGACTTATGCCCCATTGATGTTTAGATTTAAAGGTGGAACTTCAAGCTTACTTTTTCCATACGTTTCCAATTTTCAATTTCCAAGTTTCAAACTCATACAAAATCACCACCTCGTACAATTGTTACATTTTCTCAAGAGATCAGGCAGATTTGTACATTTTTCAGGGAAATCAACCAACAAATAGCTTACTTGCAGTTGACTGCAAACTGCAGTGTGATGGGGGATAGTAATGCACTTACAATAGAAGTCTATGGAGCATCACAGTACACAAGAATACACACTTAAACGCATAGCCACAAGACTTAAAAACACACAAACTAGACATCACTGTGAAAAAACCTTGTCTGTGCAAAGTTCTGAAGTAACATTTCAAGTCCACAAGGGAACTTTCACACAATACATGTGAAGAAACCAGAAAGGGGCTGTTTACATAAGGAAATATCCAAGAATTACATTGATGTAAATAAACTAATCCACCACAAAAATAGTCAAAAATGTTTTCCACTCACTAATTCACAAACAATTATGAGTTTTATATGTATGCTTTTAAACCCTTTTGAAGGCATGCCACATAGACTTTCATAGTTATTGTCAATGCTAACTGACATTATGCCATTATGACATTAATTACATCCCTTTAACTCATCTTGAACCCGGAACATTCCCAGTGAGCTTTACATGAAATAAACCTTCAAATATGAGGTAATGAGAAATGCATTAGCTAACAGCGTTCTTTGTAATGTGTCTGGGGTCAAAAGGTGCAGGTATCTGCTCCCCCGCAGCAGAAACACACGTCTGCATGTGTGTTCTCCCCTCACCTGCCGTCTGAGACTACGTCTGTCCAGGCGTGCACACACACACACACACACACACACACACACACACACATACACCTGTGGGTGGTGGACATGGTTGACTGGAAAGGTAACGCCCCAGGACTGCTGTGTGGGCACATAGCAAACTTTCTGTGGCTTTCCAGCATGTTGCCGCCCAGAAGAATGCAGCCGAGCTCTTCTAAATTCCTTCTACATCACTTATCGAATGCTTAATTGAGGTCAAAACATCAGTCTGAGACTCCGTCTGTCCAGGCGTGCACACACACACACACACACACACACACACACACACACATACACCTGTGGGTGGTGGACATGGTTGACTGGAAAGGTAACGCCCCAGGACTGCTGTGTGGGCACATAGCAAACTTTCTGTGGCTTTCCAGCATGTTGCCGCCCAGAAGAATGCAGCCGAGCTCTTCTAAATTCCTTCTACATCACTTATCGAATGCTTAATTGAGGTCAAAACATAGACAGGGATTTCCTCTGGTTCGTTTTATGCTTTATGATGCAGGCAGCTGGATCTGTCCCTCGCAGACGCACACACACTAACCGTCCCTTATCTTCAGCTGCTGTTTTGTGAGCCATTGGATGTTTTCCCCGGCTCTTGCGAATACCCTCATGGAGGGCAGCGCTGCAGACTATGGAGCAACTGGTCGAGCCAGTCGACTACACTAGCTTTACCAACAGACCAGGACTAAACAAGAGAACACCCACTAACTCCTAGCCTTTTATCACAGGCTTTGGCAACCGGGAATGTGTTTGCATATGCAATCGCTTCGATCTAAGAACCACCTCGCTGGATGGAGGTTCGGAAAGCCAATCTAATGACAAGATGCTACTTGATGCATGTGGGATGATTGCATGACTGTATGATCATTCTCAGGAATAAAGCTGATGCGCCTGGCTTTTTTGGATTTTGAAATACTCTCTCATATCCCAGTTTGATAGGCCAATCAAAAGTTAGTCATTCGTAGGCTGAATCCCAAGAAAAAATGTTAGGTAAACACTGAGGTTATGCCGTTTCTTATGCAATAAGAAAACATGTGAATAAACTACGATTGAAACACAGTTACCAAATAAATTCCTCAATGCGCATCAAAAAGTCACGTGACTTTGCCTCAACAGATCATGGAATTGAATAAATGAACTAATCAGCATGCCATCTCAAATGTTACTGTAATTATTTTGAAATATCTGTCATCAAAATGATTTGGTAAAATCACCTCCCATAACTGTCTCACATGATTGTGTTCCCAAATGCAAGATAACATGACAGCATTTGTTATTGCGTCATTTATTATCAGCATTGGGGAGTAACTAGTTACAATGGCGCTACGTAATTTAATTACAAAATAAATGTAACTGTAATCTATTAGAGATACTGAGAAAATGTGTAATTAAATTACAGTTACTTATGAAGGTCTCACTTTATATAACTACTATGCACTTACATTTAAATTGAGTTGAAAACATTCATTAGAAATTTAGAAAAGTAATCTAAAAGTAATCAAATGTAATCAGTTACATTACTTTAATAAAGTAATCAAAATAGTTACACTACGCATTACATTTTGAACAGGGTAACTTGAAATCTGTAACCTATTACATTTTCAAAGTAACCTTCCCAGCACTGTTTATTATGCAGGATAAAAGCCACAGCAACTTCCATTTTTATTACTGGTACTTTGTGCCAGTTTCCCAGGCAGTGACGATTTAAATCTCTTGAACTCATGGAATGGAAAATGTGCTTTATTAGCAAATATGTTACGCGATATTCTAATTTTGCGCATAATTTACATTTTCTACTTTAAATTTGTTTTATGTTTGAGCATTTCTGGGGTGTGAAGTTTTCCGTAAGTATTGTTAGCCAACTATTGTTGCAAGTTTCGTCATTGCCAACATTCCGTTTCCTAAAACAATAGTTCCAACAAATATTCGCCAACAGCATCGCAAACTTCTGTGGTTGAAACTACAGCTCTTGATTAGTAAGTCGTGGGCTTGAATAGATAATACTATTGAGAAAAATAAGCAAGCCAGCATTTAGAACTTATTTTAAACTGAATCTTTAAAATATTATTATTATTATGGGATACAACAATCCTCCCTGAAGAGAGACTCAACACGCAACTAATTCTAATAGAGTCGGACATTAGCATAGTGCTTACAATGTGACACTCTATGAAGCCCAAAAATACACACATATTGGGTAAAACCGTTTTTAATTAAATTAAAATATTTTTGTTCATCAATTTGATTGACTATCACTTTTCGAGTTAATGCAATGCATTCTGGGATCCCCTCATGTCATTTTCACATGAACTGAAGGCCTTAAAATATACTGAGCAGAAAGCTCTGTTAAAGATGACTGATAAGGTGTTGACAATGTAAATCTAACGCTTGAAACCCGTCATGCGAAACACACAGACAGACAGTGTTAAACAAGGGATTTATCTGTACAATTTCAGAAGACTGACATTAGATGTCATGCCGTGTGACAGCTGTAACACTTATCTGCCGTTTACACTTGTATGTGCAGTTTTAGTCCAAGATTCTTGTCATGTCAAAATAATATATAAGAAACAAGAGTAAAATTGTGATAATGTTTCATATGCATTGCTGAAGTCTGTACTGGCTGTAAAAAATCGGAACCTCAGGGCTCCAGTCACGCTGGCCTCATTTGCCAAAGTCACACAACTAATAATTATCTTGATGTTAATCGCTGTAAGATGGCCATAAGGGATTGGCCTTTCACCTTGCCTTAATTCTGGTGAAGGAAGATCTTATCTGTTTGACAGGCCCTGTCAGATGTACGCGGATGTGTCCTGCTACCTAATTGGCTGGAAAGTGGACAGGAGGTATTGGATGTGTTAGGAAGCAACTAAATCCACTGATGAAGGTGCCAGAAACACAAGATGGTATTAAACAAGAACAGGAAATATGGGTGTTTCTGAAATCTTGATCTTATCTGTGGGATTTAACATTTAAATTGGTAAGATTCAAAAAGGTTTTTAAAAAATATTTGTGGTAAAGACACAGTTGTACCTGGAGGATTAGTTCGATTAGCCTACGAACTGTACACTTTAGCTTTAGGCTAAGTTGTTTTATGCGTAGCATATGTTCAAAGTTTTTCAAATTTGGCACTGAAGTGGCACACAAATAAACGCGAGATATGCAACTTGAGTTTGATGTTAGCATGTTGCTAAGCTAACAATGTGATTCTGCGAAAAGCACAACAATGCAACGCACACACATTGTCGATAATATTTTTTCCACAATATGATGTTATTTCTCGCAACATGACTTTTTATCTTTAAATTGGGACTTCACGTAACTGACATACTTTATGTATCATAACTGCAGCTTCATGTCTTCCAAAATGACTTTATATCTCACAATTACAACTTTTAAATCCACCCCTTATGAAAATTAACCATGGTTTTACTATAGTAAAAGTGTAGTAACCATGTTTTTTTGGCATATTGACTACCATTTGTATAACCACAGTTTTACTACAAATACCATGGTTAAACTATGGTTAGTGTGCCAAAACATGGTTAATTTGTGGTTACCATTGTTTAATCTAGTAACCATATATACTGGTTTTATCTGTAGTACAACCATAGTTAATTTTCATAAGGGACTGATGCAGGTGCCAGAAACAAAAACCTGTTTTTAAAGAAGAACAGTAAATGTTGCTGTTTATAAAATCTTAATCTTGTCTGTGGGATGAAATATTTAATGTGGTACAATTCAGAAATAATAATTGTAACTAGAGGAATCATTTGGTAAAGCTAGCTTCTTGATGCTAGCTGCATACAACTTGTACACTTGACCGTTAAGTTGTATTATACATAACATACTGTATATGTTCAAATTTGACTCTACAGTGGCACACAAAAAAGTTGCCTCACAATCAAGTTTGATGTTAGCATGTTGCTAATCTAACAATGTGGTACTGTAAAAAGTACAAAATATTCACAACACACATTTTGGGTAATATTTTTGAGTTAGATTGAACTGTTATAAATAATATATGTATTGAGTGACATTGCGTACATTTATAATGAACATTTTAATCTTGCTTAATTTTAGGAGCTTATCACAGTGCATTAGGGAATTGTCTTTTCAGTGAGCACTTATAATACTGCCATACAATTTGACCACACACAAAAAAATGGATAAGCATGGATAAAAGTGTTTGCTTAATACACAATTGTACATGCGTTACATTTCAATATTTCAATACATTACTACATTTCATAAGTAACTAATATAGTGTATATTGCTCAAAAAGACCATGCAAAAAGATTTGAATAATAGTTAACTGAAGAAAACAACAAGTTAAACTAAGCAACTTCCTTCCTGAATCAACAAATTGATGGGTGGCACACTTCCCACGGTGCAGACGGGCGAGCAAATGCCTAATGAGCGACCGCAGATGCGTGATTCCAGCTGTAACGTGACTGGCGTGGGCATGGGCGAACCTTCTCCCCTGCTCAGGCAAAGCAGCTGTCAGCGCACACCGAGGGGGCTGAGGGCTTCTGACAGACTGTGCTGGTGACACGCTCACACGCAGATGCCCAGTGACAGCTCTCTGCTGGGGTGCAGCTGCCCCCCACCCCCTCCCGTCCCATCCACTTACTACAGCTGTATCCAGACACACCGTGAGATGCGGCGGTTAGAGAGACGTTCCAGTGGAGATGTTGCTCTGGGGGTCAGGGGGGTCTGAGGAACGCCTTCAGCCGCTGGACTTTAACCCTGTTGATTACATCAGCAAGTGGTGCAAGCTGGGACGGTTAGGATGAAAAACTGCTTTTGACTTGGGAGGGCCGGGGAGATTTTCTACCTTCTCGCTGCTATTTAGATTTAGAACTTGTGTCAGTGTACCTTTAAAAGACTTCTTTATGTAAATGATCTCTGAGAAGATTTAAATCTTGGTTACTGTACTGTAGACTTCTAGATTTAAATGACCTCTGATATGATTGCTTTAGTGTGTTGATCATCAGTTGCTTAAAGGTGGGGTAAGCGATTTCTGATAGCCAATGTTGACATTTGAAATCACCAAAACAAACACGCCCCTACCCCAAAAGGGTCTCGCCCCTACCCCTCACATATGTTCGCAACCCAGGAAACAAATAGTTCTGTGAAACAAAGCAAAACCAATGTTACACCGTGTGTACACCGGACGCGAGTGGCGCGGCGCGACAAAATACTGTAGAACTCATTATAATCAGTGATGCTGTCTACACCATAGATATATATATATACATATCTATGGTCTACACTGGATGATTGACACAAATTTCAAATGATTTTCAACGGTCGCTTTGTCGCGTCCAGTGTACTAGACAGACTTTAGCTGTTGCGGAGCAGACACGGTGTTACTCACCTGTCGAGAAGAAACAAAGCAACCTCGGCATCCGATCTCGGGCCTTCCACTCCTTGAGTTCTCTCCAGCGCTGGAAAGCTGATCTGATATTTACACGGGTCCTACTTCTTGCCTTATTGCATTAAGCCTTCTTTCATTCCGCAGACATTTTCCTCTTTTGTTTTTTATCCGCCATCTCTATCTTTCTGTCGCTCGGCTCGACTAATGTCCGTCCTTTGCACTGAACGCTCTCTCCTCCACATCATGAGTAGACATGCCCCTTACTGCTGATTGGCTACAAGTTTGTTTTGCTAGTCGGCCCGAATCCATTTTCTAAAGCGTTTTTGAAAAATCGCTTACCCCACCTTTAAGTAAGGGATAATCAACAGCTTGCCGTGCATTAAAGGATTTTAAATGCACGACGTGGATGCCAAGAGCCACCCGACGCGAAGCGGAGGTGCATTGATAACAAGTTTATGTGTGTACGCATCACAATATGCGATCTTCGACTCTCTCTCGCTCTCTCTCTCTCTGTGTGTGTGTTTGTGTGTGAGTGATATGTGTGGGTTTTGTGCATCAATTAAAGCAGCGCATTTATATGGAACAGTGATTAAACTGACTTGGAACTACCTGTGCATTAAACAGTTTTACTGTATACCTGCCAGCCAATCAGAATCCAGTATTCAGACAGTCCATGGAATAATACTGAATAGGTGCTATGTAAATGATAATGTGTTCATGGTTATAACATCATAACCATGAAGTTTTCAAAACAAAGAGAAAAAGGTAATTACGACTTCATGTTTCTGAATTGCGACTTTATATACCACAAAATGACTTAATATCTTGCAACTGTTCATGTAACTGACTTTATTTCTCGCAATTTCAACTTTCACAGTTGTTTCTCATAACTGAGACTTAATGTTACTTTATAACTTGCAATTATGACTTTGTTTAACGTAATTGAGATTTTATTTCTCGCAATTGCAACTTCACGTATCGTAATGTATTGCAGCTTTTTGTCTTCCAGGTGAATTTATATCTCTCAGTTACAGCTTTGTTTTCCGTAATTGGGACTTTGTCTCACAATGTTACTTTATAACTTGCAATTGTGAATATTTATTTTTTACATAATTACAACATAATTTCTTATGATTGCAACTTTTTATTTCGTAATTGCAGCTGTGTCCTTCAGGTGACTTTATGTCTTGGAGTTAAAACTTTTTTCTCATAATTAAGACATTGTGAGCCTCATTTATAAAGTGTGTGTATGCATAGATTTGATCTTAGCGTGTGCATACGCTTAAATCCACGCCAACGCTCATATTTGTAAAAACTGGCTTTGACGTGGAAAAGTGCTTAGCATCACGTCAGGGTCTGAGCAGACGTACGTACTTTTTCTTGTCGGAGTACTGCATGTTTTTGGAAATGTAAGCTGTTCTTGCAGCACACTGTTCTAAATTAAAGAATTTGGACAATTACAGGTGATCTTTTATATGTTAATGGCATTAATTAGGAGTTGTTTACAAGACAGAGAGCTGAAACCATTCAGTTGTGCGCAAGTTCAAGATAATTTGCGGTTCATAGATTTTACATCTGAAAGAGAGGCGTATGTGCGTTTTCTGTGCGTCTGTTCATTTTATGAATCACACGCACACATATTTCAGAGATGATCGTAAGATCAAATTTAGGATGGCTTCTGCACAACATTTTATAAATGAGGCCCTATATCTTGCAATACTACTTTGAAACTTCCATTGCTACTTTATTTCACGTAATTGCAACTTGATTTCTCACAATTGCAAGTTTATGTATAGTAACTGGAAGCTTTGTAACTTGAAAAGTGACTTTATATCTTAAAATCACAACTTTGTTTCTCGTAATTGAGACTTTGGTATTCAAGGGCAGGCTTTAAGATGGTTTAGATCCTAGTTTTATTACGTCTTAAATAGATTTTTCTGTACATTTCTGCCATATGTACATTAACTGACAGTCACCACTGATAAGCTACCACTAAATATTGTAGAAACTTAATTTGCTGTAAAGTTGCTTTGCGATGATTTGTATCATGAAAAGCGCTGTACAAATAAACTTGACTTGACTTTGCCCATCAATGATACTTTATAACTTGCAATTGCAACTTTTTTTCTTTTAATTATGACTATATCTCGCAATGTTACAATATAGCTTGAAATTGCTACTTTTCTTTCATCTATGTATTTTAAACTTTATCTCACAATTTTTTTTTTTTTTTTGCAGGCGAAAAAAAAAAAAAATCCATAAAAAATCTGTCTGGTTTGACCATTGAGGAAGTTCAAATTTCTGAAAGTATCTCCTTACAGCTCTTTTATTTCAAATAAGCAAGGAAAATCCATGCTCAAGCAAAGACAAATCATCTAAGCTAATTAATGCTGTACAGTTGCTTTGACACAATCTGTATTGTTAAAAGCGCTATATAAATAAAGGTGACTTGACTTGACTTGACTTAGCTTACAACATTTCATTGCCAACAATTACGACATGCTGTGTGCTTTTGATAAATAAACCTTGACATGACTTGAAAATCCTGTTTTCTGTGAAATGTCTCCCCTTCGAGTTTAACACACAGCATACATTGCTCCAAATTAAAATATTCCTCATAAGTCCACAAACACAATAATCTCAATTTGTTCCTTTGCCCTGCAGAGCAAAAACCATTGAGGTCACAGCTTGTGGAGCCATGGAGTTTTCAGTTACACAATCAGCATCATCTCTTATCATACTTCATCTTCTGTTTGGGTTTCCATGAGCTACACACCACTGCTGCTTGTGTATCCCATTTGATTGCCATTCATGCTGCCACAATGACTGCATCTGCCTGTTTTGGGGGACACAGTGTGTCTTTTGACAACATTCCTATGAGGAAATCTTAAAATAACACAAAACAATGGCATAATAAATATAATCGTCTGAAACTCACGATTCCCATCAGTTATGCAGCTCAATCATATTATTCAAAATTGAACTCCAAACTTTGAAGTGCTGCTTGAGAAAGTGAAACTGGAAGTTTATATGTTCCTGGATCAACATCTCACCAAAATCGGGTACAGTTGGGTGTCTATTTGTGATCACATATACCTCTTTGTATTTTGGTACCAGAGCCTGTTCTTGGCCAGGCAAACTGGAGCTTGTCACAAACCGACTGTGTGTTTCCACTGACTTGAGACACAAACAATGAAGTAATGTTGCTTTGTGTTGTTTACCTGACTGTAACCAATGTGAAAACAAACACTGCACGTCCTGTTGTTTGTGCAGGCAGTGCGGCACTTATATTTCGTTTTTTACAGTTCCAGAGTGATTCCAGCATTCAAGATCAGCAAGTTGTTAGGGTCGGAGTTGAACCAATCTTCCTGGACGAAAACCCGATTTCATGTAATGGAATCACACTGAGCGGTTCGGGAATTGGGACTAGCCCAGAACCTGCACCCCAACCATGTCTGTGGAAAACTGCCTTCAGGGTACCACTACTGTTATTGCACCCCCATTGGGTCATAGTTATACCTTAAGGCAGGGGTGTCCAAACTCAATCCTGGAGGGCCACTGTCCTGCAGAGTTTAGATCCAGCTTGCCTCAACACACATGCCTGGTAGTTTCTAGTATGTCAAGCAAGACCTTGATTAGCTGTTTCAAATGGGTTTAATTGGGGTTGGAGCTGAACTCTGCAGGACAGTGGCCCTCCAGGAGCTAAGTTTGACATCCCTGACCTAGGTGGTACAAATGAACGTCTTAAAAGGTACAGCAGGTGCACATTTACGGCTACAGCCCCAGTGACAAGCTGTTGTACTGCTGAAGGTACACATTTTGGACACATTTTTCTGACAGAGTGTGGAACAGCACTGCAATCAACCAATCGGATTTTAGTTTTAAGTTTAATTTGGGGGGGCAGACCAATAATTTCGCTCTGATTTCATAGGTACACATGGCCGTAGCCAGCTATGAGGTCATGAGGTAAATTTGTCATGTTCAAAAATAAAATTTGTTCTCTAAATGAGTAATTTGCTCTTAAACTCCTCATATGAATGTCTGCGTGTATATTTCAGTTTAGACCGTTTGCAAGAATGTTTAGCGTCCGTGGTATAAAAATGATCGCTGCGAGACGCTGCCAGAGTGAAGTGAATGAGTCTTGAGAGAGTTGTGAGTGAGGGCGCAGGTGCGTGTTGCCAGATCCAACTATTATAAGTGTCAGTGTTGGGGAAAGTTACTTTTAAAAGTAATGCATTACAATATTGCATTACTCCATAAAAAAAGTAACGAATTACGTTACTTAGTTACTTTTTTATGGAAAGTAATGTGTTACGTTACTTTTGCGCTACTTTTTAAATCTGGACAGGGCTTGCTTGTTTGTTTTTAAAATAAAAAAGTTATATTTTTGGCAAATATAAAAGCCCTTTCAAACCAAAAGTGAAATGAATAAGTCTCAGTCTGAAGGGAAAGTAAATTTTACTTTAAAAAAGTAATCTGATTACGTAACTTGCGTTACTTGTAATATATTACCCCCAACACTGATAAGTGTTTTTGGACTGGTCTTTTCCACTTAATTTGACACTTTAGAAAGTTAATAAAGTAGGAAGTTGCAGTTTAGGGTCAGCGTTTTCTTTGTCTTATCTTATTTGCAAAAGATTTGAAATTATTTCGGTTTATTATTATTATTATTATTTTTTTAATAGCAAAATCTGGCAACCCTGCATCCCCGGCACTTAAAGGGGTCATATGATGCGATTTCAATTTTTCCTTTCTCTTTGGAGTGTTACAAGCTCTTGGTGC
>NW_015548246.1:361803-372820 GCF_001515605.1 Sinocyclocheilus anshuiensis | reverse complement strand
AAAGCCTGGCTACGGCCATGATTACAGTGTTTGGGATAACTTTGGAGATACTTTTTTTGAGGATGTTGTTTCAGGTTTCCGCTGTCAAATTTGGTGCCTGAAGCAAAACCAGTTGAGAACCACTACCTAACAGCACAAGTCAGGCGAAACTCTGGGAACTCTTGGTAAGATCCCAGGCTAAGTAACCTGTACGCGCTAATTAGACCCTGAACTCAGGTGGTAAACTTCCACCTCCAAATCCAGCTTACGTAACAGCCTCAAAGTTGGCCCACTTCAACCGCAGCTGTAATTATTGAATTGGCAGAAAAGTTCAAGAGGTTCCTCGGATTTCAGATTGTTATTTTGCATCCTGATGAAATCTAAATCCCAGTCAGCGCAGTTGCGTGTGTTTCCCTCGCTCGACGTATGCACACCTGTGCGAGGGTTTGTTCAGGGAGTTGGCAGAACGTTCTGTTACCTGGAGAAAGGAATGCTAAAGATGTTTTCATATCCAGCCGTATCTGAATGCTAACTGGTGTTGTGTAAACAGTGTAAGCAATGGCTAAGAGGCCTTTGTAAATATGGAATCGCTTGAAATGTATTTTGAAATTATGACATACTGTAATGGGATTTTTGGGAATATGGGAATATTTTGCATTCACTGTCAAATTTGGGCATCCTCTTGTCATTGAGATATGACAAATAGTACTTCTGGTTTAAATTCCTGCTGGCACTTGGCAAACATTGGCACTCGCTTATTTGAAATGTTTTAACCTTAACTGATTGTCATAAATGAAATTAGCAATGGAACAGGCCGGTTAAATATCTTCAGTGCAAAATTAGATTTTTGCAAATGCACTCAATCTTGAGTCTGACTCAAAAGTTCACAGAAAGGGCAGCAATTTGGCCACCCGTAGCGGCAACTTGAACCTACAGCCTTGCTGTACCAAATACACAGCCATCAATATCTGAAACAAATGAAGATACGTCAACGAAATTTACTTGAATTGGTACAATAAATTGATCACTTATCAACAATAAAAACAGCTCAGTGCATCGTTCTTTGAACAGATCGACTGTGATTTGGAAATACACTGGGTGAGAATGCTGGCAAATTGAATTCAGATCAAGTATTTTACTAAAATCTAGCTTAGCGTTAGTTCTGACAGGTCACGTTAGTCAAGCTCGCATCCGGGTCATAGACGTCCAGGACCATTAAAACTCCATTGTTTAATACCCAGAAGAATTCATTCAGATGTTTTAATGCCCAGCCGTAGGACTCCAGTAATTCCTTGTTCCAAAGTGGAATTCTCTTTTATCTGTTAAAGGTTTAGTATGTAATTTTTTTTCCCATATTAAAGTACTTCATTCAATCTCAGCTTAATATGCAGAGACAACCATAAGTAAACTACAGGTAGGTTGAATCACAGAATACATTCACAACTCTACTTTTGATTTGTTCATCCAAAATTAGCCAAATTCTGTAAAAATTATACTGTAAAATCTATTTTTATGAATTCAATTGATTAGACATGCCTTTTGATTATTAAAATGTATTTAAACCATTTAAACAGAATCCAGAAAAAAAAATAATAACAATTACAATAAATAATTTAATTAAAAAATTAATAAAAAATAAAACAGAATTTGGAAAGAAAGGAAAAAAACACTGGGCCCTTTTTTTTGTTAAACGTATAATAAATTGTTGTCAAATTGTATAAGCGTCATGATTTCAATTAATTACACATGCTTTTTTAGTGTCAAAATTAAATTTAACCATTAAAACGGAATTCACAGGGCCCTAGAAGTCACGCATCACCATTTTTGGGTCCAAACGCTCATACAAAACTCTACTTCATCGTTCCTTTCAATAAAGTGAGTAAATCAAGCGTAGCGTTAGTTCTGGCAGGTCACGTTAGTCAAGCTCGCATCAGCTGACTCTCAGCTGATCCCTATCAACCTATGGGAATACGACACCTATCTAAGCATGAATATATAAGGTCCCTCAGTATTATCAGCAGTTTTCGCATTGCTCAATAGCTAATTACCCTCCTCCATCCCCAACTCCTCCTCTGTCAGTCAGGATTCAGCCTTCTGATTCTCCTTTGAATCAGACTAATTCTAAAATGTGTACATAAAATTATTGAACTTTAACTATATCTGCAACACATTTATGTTGGTTCTGTTCTGTTTACCCTGGGGGGGTTATCGCTGCTCTCCCTGCTCTCATCCATGCTAGGCTGCATGGATGCGCAGGGAGTTCTTGCCCAGAACAGAACCATACCGCCAATCCAAACTGTATGCTAATTGTCAATCATCTTTGACGATAGTGGTCCTGACAGAATTACTCATTTTGTCCACTCTAATTAGTAGAGAGTAGATATTGTTACAGATGCGGACTGTTATATGAGGGTTGCCTATATACAGAGACTAATGTTCAAAAGTTTGGGATTGGTAATATATTTATGAAAGAAATATCTCATGCTCACCAAATCTATAATTATTTGATAAGAAAATACAGTAAAAACAGTAATGTTGTTAAACTATGTTAAAATCTGTGATAAAAGCTTCATTTTCAGCTCAGTATCATTACTCCAGTCTTAATGCTGCTCATTATCGATGTTTAAAACAGTTTAATATTTTTGTATAATCATCATACTTTTTTTTAGGATTTTTTTTGTCTTTTTTAGCAATGTCTTTACTCTCACCTTTGATGCATTTATTGCATCCTTACAGGATAAAAGTAATAATTTCTTTCCAAAAAATGTTCTGTCTCTAAACTTTTGAAAGGTAGTCTAGATTAAAGATTAGAAAAGTTTAAATGACTTTTTCTATTGTTTAAAAGCGTTTTCAAGTACATTCTAGCTTTGTATTCACTGTAGACGTGCTACAGCACAGCAAGGTCTCACTTGTTGTCTAATATCTCTGCCCATATAAATTTTTCACAACAAACTTGAAGTGAGTGCTTATATGTGCAACAAAATGCTGATAACTACCCGACAATGCAGGAAAATCGTGTTTACGTGAGATTTTGAAGTGATTGACACACAGAACATGCACACATTGAATAGACACCAATAAAACTGGGGGAATTAATCATATTAGTCAAGATATAGCATGACTAGGTGAAAGTCTCTCACACACAGCTAGCTTTATTGATGAAAAGCTAAAGATGAAGGGGCATTTCTCATTGACAATGAGAAGCAAACAGCAGCCAGACACAGAAAACCAGTTTGGGTGTACCTGGAGAAGGCAGGTGGTGAGCGAGGTGTTGGCCGTGGGTCATGACAAACGGATGGCTGTGGATGTATTGACGTACTCTCTGCTGAGGCCGGGCCAAGTCTACCCTGATTCCTGTGACGTGAGGTTCCGGGAGTGGAAACAATGTAGGGAGTGTTGTCCCACACGTCATTCTAGCGATGGAGGGGTGGGGGGTGAACTATAGACACACATATCATATATATATATATATATATATATATATATATATGAAGTGCAAACAGCACTTCATTGTGGTACCAATTAGGATTTGGGGTGGCAATAACTCATCAAACATTATTGATGGCTAAAACTCTATCTATCTATCTATCTATCTATCTATCTATCTATCTATCTATCTATCTATCTATCTATCTATCAGAGTAATAGTTTTTTGCACTTTTGTTAACCCTTGTGTCACTTTGTGCCCAGACTGACAACAGACACAGGAATGCATCAGAACTTGAAGAGGACATGAACCGTTGCGGCTTTGCCTCACACGTGATAGATTAGCTTGTGAAAACAGGAAAAAAAAAAAAATAACATGGTTAGTGTGTGTGGCAAAAAAATTCTTCAAATGTCTGACAGACACATTGATCACCTGACACGAGAGATCATGCAAATGAGTTTGATGTTTACCAAGTAATCTAGAAACTGAAACCAGTCCTCTAAATAACTTCTATATGGGACAAAACATAAAACAGTTTACAGTTAATATGGTTAAGAACAAAGCTGACATTTGGTGTAGGTTGGGTTGCTCAATGAAGATGCTACATTTCCATGCATTTCATGAATGGATTTAATTGTTTTAAGCTTGTCACAGACTTTCAATGATGACGTATGATCCATTATCAAATATTAATTATTACATTTTTAAAACTATAATCTAAACTATTACTACAATTATGTGAAAACTGTGAAAATAATATTTAATTATGTCATGAAAAACTAAAGAAAAATCAAGATAAATATTACTACAATTATGTGAAAACTGTGAAAATAATATTCACAGTTAATATTTAATTCCATTAAGAACAATCAAGATAAATACAATTCTACAAAAACTGTGGAAATAATATTTAATTACTTCAAGAGAAATCATGAAAAATATTACTACAATTATGCGAAACATTTGAAAATAATATTTAATTACATCAAGATAATTTGAGATATACATACTATAATTATACCAAAACTGTGAAAATAATATGTGTATTTAAGATGCATAAAATGGCAGCTATGAAATTAACTTTAGAAGAACAAAACTTTGCAGAACCTTTGCCAAAATGTCATTAATCGGGAGGTTTTTGTGATGAAGACTGTATGTTATGTGTCTATACAAATAAACTAAAAAAAAGTACGTATATAGTTTTTGAAGTTCTAAATAAAGATTATTGAAGCATGTTTTAAAAGAAAATTTGGTCTTTCTACTTCAAAATGTCATGCTTAATTCAATGTGTTACTTGCTGTTTCTTTGTAATTGTTTGTAAAATTTACTAGCAATTAATGAGAAAAGATAATCCTACACAAAAGGTTTTTTCATTGTATAGTCTAAACTAGAGTCGGTGGGGAAGGAAAGATATATAGGGGGCATATAGGGAGGACATCCATGGCCCCATTCTGGAGAATCTTGCGTAACTGCTGTTTGCTGTTGATTTGGACCCGTTCATTTGCATGGGGGCCTCAATCCGTCTCTAAATGAAAATGACAGGAACCCCACTGTGGGTTCTAGACAGAGCCATAACCTCCGAGACGGGGCAACATCATTAGGGGGCCAATCAAATCCCAAACTACCAACCATTTCTCCTTGTATCAACACTGCACATCCATCCAGTAATGAGGCATTTCATTTGCTGGCACCGTTACTGCGGTTGATTCGCGATCAGTTCACGTAACTGGAGATGGTAGTCGTAAGGTCCATAACCAAAGCAACAGTGATGATCTGTGTATGACAGGCATCTGTCTGAGTGGACGGGCCACGTAATGAGAGAGCTCTGTGCGCATGGTGATAAAGCCTTTGTGCTAATGACAGACTCCAGCTTTAAGCTACCACTCTCACCTGTAAGAGAAGCTCGCTGAAACCCAAGAACTCACATGCAGCGATCGACAGAGAGCTTTACATGTTATTGCAAATTATGCCATCACACATAAAATGTGTCAAACATACTGACTATTATCACTGGTTGGGAAATAACCATTATATTAAATTATATTAAAGAGATAGATCACACAACAATTAAAATTTGCTGTTAATTCACTCACCCTCAGGCCATCCAGGATGTAGGTGTCTTATTTCTTCAGCAGAACAGTAAAGAAACATTTAGCTGATTCATAAAATGCAAGTCAGTGGCTACCGGCACTTTTAGAGTAAAAAAAAGCACATACAGGCAACACAAAATTAACCCCTCTGGCTTCTGGCGATATTTTGAGGTCTTATGAAGTGAAATGAACGGTCTCTGCAAGAAACTGAACATTATTTACAACATTATTACCTATAGTCCAGAGTCTCAGGCAAACGGTCTGGAGAGATGTCCTGTTCACAAACGAATCATTCTTTTGAACCGGTTCGTTTTAGTGAACTAGTTGAACCAGTTCACTAAATCAGACTCAAGCGTCTGAAACAGTTCATGACTCGAGCAGCACAGATCTACAAGGTACTCAATCAAAACTCACTTTCAGATGCTTGACAGTCACTGAGACTCGAAATGAGCTGAAATACTGGTGTATCTGATCCTATGATGATTCAGCGCACCAGTTCCTCCAACAGTCACTAAACTGAGGAAACAGTTCGAAACTCAGACTGAAGACCGATGAGCTGCTGACAAGCACATATGTGAACAAAGCACTTGAATGAAGGGGTGAAATTGATGTTTTTATTTGGTTTGTCGTCGTTTAAGTAGACGGGTGAGTTGATTAAGACAACTGGCTTTAGACATGTAAAACAGTTCATTGAGAAAATAATCGAATTTCCCTGCTTGTTGAGGCTAAATAATGTTCAGTTTCTTGCACAGACTGATCATTTCGCTTCATAAGACCTCAATGTATCGTCAGGAGCCACGGATATGATTTTTTTTTACAATTATTCCTTGATATGCTTTTTTTTTTTCCTTATTGTTCTACTGAAGAAAAAAACCACATACATCTTCGATGGGGTCCTGAGGGTGAGTAAATTCATAGCAAAAAAATTTCATTTTTGGATGAACTGTCCCTTTAAAACATTGTCATTATTTTCTGCACATACACACCCTTTTAGTCAGTTTTGTCAGTTTATTATATTGTGTACCTTGTGTACATGCTGTGCAGTCAAGCACACCTTTTTGCATTTTAGAGAGCTTCAAGTTAGTTTCAGGTTTTTGGATCCCAGTAAGCATGCCAGATTGTGGTAATCTGTTGCATCCTCCATGACCTAAATGTTTTTATTGTTAGATTATAAATACAGTCAAATCAGTAATATTGGGAAATGTATGATAATTTAAAATAACTGTTTTCTATGTGAATATATCATAACATGTAATTTATTCCTGTGATGCGAAGCTGAATTTTCAGCATCATTACTCCAGTCTTCAGTGTCACACGATCCTTCAGAAATCAGTATAATATGCTGATTTGTTGCTCAAGAAATCACATTCTAATCATAATATGACTAACACCTATTCAGGAAAGCAGTTAGTACTTATTGTTAGATTTATTGTTTTTTTTTTTTTACATGTCCTTATTGTATATTTGTATAGTTGTATTTTATATTTAAACTGTATCTATCTGTATTTTTATGCTCCACTGTTAGTGTTATCTGTATGCACCAAGGGTCTGAGAGTAACGCAATTTCAATTCTCTGTATGTATGTGCTGTACATGTGGAAGAATTGACAATAAAGCAGACTTTGACTTTAACTTTGACTATTTAAAAAAAACAGCAGGTTGGTTATCTATTTTGCAGTATTTCGACATCTAATGCTGCATTCTTTTTACAGTCAGTTGTGGGATGACTAGTGAGTTTTTTTTAATATCTCAGACTTCTGAACATCTAAATATGCTTCATTGCCTGATGGCCAGACCATGATGTACAAGGAAACAAATTGGCTACGTACTAAAATAGAAATGTAGGAAGTTATTGATACATTGCATTTGAGTAATAGTAAATCAAAATTGAGTTGGAAGACTTCAAGTCACGTTTTATTGTTGGAAAAGGGAAATTCAAGAGTCAAAGTCAATAGCAAGGAAAACCATTTATCGTCACACTCTAAGCCATTTTATTACAAGCATTTCTGCAAAAGTGCAAATATTTATCCATCTATCTGTTTTTTTTTTCTTTTCTTTTTCTGTCTCATGTAGATTTGCGGAGATGCTGGAGCCTAGAGTCCACATACAGAGAAACAAGCTGGACGGATGACCAGTCTCCTAGTACTAACCAGGCCAAACCTTGCCTAGCTTCCAAGTTCAGACGTGCAATACAAATGAGTTTTTTGTCATTTAAAACCAAGGTAACACAAAATATAGTGTTATAAATGTACATTAATATCTGTGCAAACATATCATCACAGTATGTGAAAAGGATTTATTGTAACCAGCCATCAAACTGGTGATGTTCTGAATGACAGCCATTTTTTTGTTTTGTTTACGTTCCTCATCCTTTTTGCTTTCCAGTGTGAAACTTGCCATTTGTACACCTGTTAATTCTGTAAACTTCAAAAGAATAACATGGACACAGTTGCACTGTATTTCTCCAAGTATAATGAATTTCCTCGAGTTATTTTCCGTTGTGCATTGCATTTATTTGTGTCCTTGAGCAGCACACAACAAACGCAAAAACTCCGACCGCACAAGAACATCTCAATCACCATCCATCAACTTTGTCCCTTCCAAACTGCCAAAACAGGAAGATGACAATTCCTTTTCACAAGGCATAACCCTGAGCATTCATTGACAGCATACGACGACATTGTTTGAATCGACTTTAATATCTCTCCAAACGCCTCATTCCTCTGTCAGTGAGGGAATTCACTCATACACAATTAAAAGATTAGGCTGCATGCCAAAGCGGGGAACACAAGGTGACAGCACATGAATCACACGGTCCGCCCTGAGGATGTTTGTTATCCGCATCGAGAGCTGCTAAAAAGACCAAGATGAGAGAAGTTTGAGTCTGAGCCATTACGGTTAATCCGCGTGTTCAGTCAAACTCACGCACCCCCGCCCACAGCCTCATTTGACTTAATCAAGCCACGCCCACCACATTAGCCCCACCTCCCAACCTCAGCTTTATCAGCACCAAAAGAACAACAGGCAACTGATTTGGTTTGATTTTACCTAGTTGCATTTAGAAATCAATTTTTTCAACAGCTGAAGTGAACATTGCTGCCCTACGATGTTTTTTTGTTTTTTTTTTCTTTCAATTTTTCAATTCTACCTATTAAACCTTTTGACAAATTAAACATATTACTTGAATAACTAAATCAACCTGATTATATTGAGTTACACAATGAAATTCATTTATGAGACAAATTAAGTATATTACAAGTAATAAATCAGAATATAATACAATAAAACACATGAGCACGTCCAACTTTAAGTAAAATTAAGTAAAATTAAAATTTTGATACCATATCTATTATACTGTCTCTATGGTTGCAATTATTATCAAAAGGTGTACAAAAAGTGTACTTACAAAAAATGTTCTGTAATGTGATGTAAGAATCCATCTCACAAAATATTAAAAATAATAATAATAATAATTTTCTGCAATCTGACATGCTATTATACATATCACAAAATGTCACAAACTCACAAAATTATGAAATATATAAATAAACATATATATATATATATATATATATATATATACACACACAAACACACACACACAGTATATTGTAGCAATAAATAGCCAAGTATCATATCTACTATACATATTGCAATTTTTATCAAAATGTGTAACTAAAATTAAAACTTAAAAAAAAATAATTGGGACATGTAATGTGTTCATGGACTTTTTTATGAACGTGTAAATACTTTAGTGAGTGTTTACTGGTCAATAATTTGACCAGTACATTTCAAAACATTTAAAAAAGTAAATAAATAAATAAATTTTAATATGAAAATTCAAAAACTTTAATGAAAAACGGCATACATATTAATTTCTGCAACGTGGCCAAACAGCAAAATGCTGTTTAAAATAGTTGTAAAATTATAATTGTACAACTATTTTAAACAGCATTTTGCTGTTTGGAAATTCATTTGTAATTAATATGTATGCCGTTTTTCATTAAAGTTTTTGAATTTTCATATTAAAATTTATTTATTTATTTACTTTTTTAAATGTTTTGAAATGTACTGGTCAAATTATTGACCAGTAAACACTCACTAAAGTATTTACACGTTCATAAAAAAGTCCATGAACACATTACATGTCCCAATTATGTACTTATTAATATACAGTACATTTAAATTAGCGACAAATGTGCTACTTGTCATAGTGTTTTTATACTTATTAAAAAATCAAATACTCCAGGAACACAAGCATTAATATAGCTGATTTGCCGTTCTGCTATGAGGTCATTTTTTCCAGATATAAGTATATAGCGCTGGTGTGCTGGGTGCCGTCCAGATCTGCAGATTAACTCCACTTGTCTATCAGTATGGTCTACTGATCACATATTGAACCAGCACCCTCAATTATTCATACTGGGATGTTTTTTGAAAACTCGAACTGGCCCAATCGGTGTCAAATTCAAAATTTGTTCCTCTTGCATAATTGATGGGCCAGAGCGGCTGGGGTAATGAGAGGAAATGAGCAGGTAAAGCACCTCACAAAGTCAGCAGAGCTACACAAACAAAACTACAGCGGCCAGTCTGCAACATTACAATATACAATATATAAATATATAAGTGGAAAAACTTGTAAAACACTCCTGCTTTCAACTTTGAAAAATAAATTGTATATTAATGTGTGACTTGCAGTTTATTTGTAATTCTTTGTGAAATTTACTAGCAATTTCTGAGTGAAAATTGTTTCAAAGTAGGGCTGCAAAATGATTAATCACGATTAATCGCATTCAAAATAAAAGTGCATGTTTACATACTATATTTGTATGTATTGTGTATATTTATTATGTATATACACACACACACAATTTGAGTTGAATTACTGAAATAAATGAACTTTTCCACGACATTCTAATTTATTGAGATGCACCTGTATGTATTAGGGCTGCCCCCTAATAGTCGATTAACCGTTAGTCGACCAGAAGAGGCTTGGTCGACCAAAATGTTTTTTAATCATTTAGTTGCAGAAAAAAATGTTAAAAAATCCAGAGGCGAAAATCATGCACTCCATGACGGACAGATCATTAACAGCTGGTAATACAGTACATCGGCCATGAAATCCAAATGCTCGCCTGTCATTCATCAAGCTCAAATGTGGCTTATTATCTGAAATATGTAAGTAACTTTACATGGCCGCTCAATCTAATGTTAACCTAGAAAAATGTGCGCTATTGAAGTGTTTGTGCGGAGTGTGGAAGCTGAACAGTAGTGCGCTCACTGCATGTGTGATCATTTGCCTTTAACTTAAAATACTCCGTCATTTTCGCTCATACAGATAAGAGCATTAATATATAATACATATAATAATACAATAAATATTTCGAATCTGTAAAAGGTCTACTTTCATTTATGTTCACTCACAGTAACAACAAACGTTGTGCTTTTGTAAAATAATGAACAGGGTGAGCTTTCTGCCGTCTAGTTGAACTTGAACATGTCAAAAAAACAAAAAAAAGACA
>NW_015548246.1:351805-360810 GCF_001515605.1 Sinocyclocheilus anshuiensis | reverse complement strand
TCGACCTCAAATATGGCTTATCATCTGAAATATGTAAGTATTAGCAACTTTACATGGCCGCTCAATCTAATGTTAACCTAGAAAAATGTGCGCTATTGAAGTGTTTGTGCGGAGTGTGGAAGCTGAATAGTATCGCGCTCACTTACTCCTAAAATACTCCGTCATGTTTGGTCATACAAATAAGAGTCATACATCTTTCGAATCTGTAAAGACTCTACATTTATTTTTGTGCACTCAGAATAACAACAAAACTTTGTGCTTTTGTAAAATAATGAAAGCAAACAGGATGCGCTTTCTGCCGTCTCGGTCTTTGTGAGCTTGAGCGAGAAACTCTGTGTATAATTGCCTTACAGATATGAAAAATATATATCTATAGAGAGCGAAATGTCTACTTTCAAATAAACCAATTCAAATGGAAAACAAATATTCTCAGATTATGTAATCCGTAACATGCAGACAGGCGCATCACTACTGCGGAGATGACGAGTCAGTGTCGCCAACTTCATCTAAGCTGAAAACAAAGAAATCACTAGTGTATCAATACATTATTAAAATGTTAATGCAGCCTCCTTACTGTTTTTTTCCTGACACATACACAATCATTTCTTCTGCTGGTACACTGTGACAAGCTTTAAGCGTGTGCTTGAGCAATTATTAGGCTATTTAGGCCATTAAAGGCTCATTATAATGATTTAAATGGTTTATTAATAAATGTGATTAGTCGACTAATGCTTCAAATGAACGATTACTAGTCGACCAGAAAAAAACGAGGAAAAGTCGAGGGCAGCCCTAATATGTATATTTGTAATATTTTCTTTATAAATCTAACATATTTTTCCTTAATATCTACATGTATGCGTGTGTATTTAAATATACATAATAAATATACACAGAACACACACATATAGTATGTAAACATAAATTTTATTTTGAATGCAGTTAATCACGATTAATCGTTTTGCAGCCCTATTTCACAGTAAATCCTACACCAATTGTTTTTTTTCAGTGTACTTGATTTTACAACTAACAAGATCAGTATGCATAAAATTCATAAAAGAAAGTACATTATAAAAAGCCTAATGCAATATATATATACATATATATATAGATACCCTGACAATTTTCAAGCGACAGCTGAAAACCCATCTCTTTCGAAGCTACTTGACTTCATCATAAAAAAAATAAATTAATAAAAATAAAAAAAATAAAATTCTCTCTCTTTATTTATTCCTTCTCTTTCTAGCTTGTACTTATTTGAACAATGTCTAAGAACTTGGTATTACAACCACTTCCTGTGTCTGTTTGCCTCTTTAAGAAGAATCGCTTTATGTATCCCCCAATTGTAAGTCGCTTTGGATAAAAGCGTCTGCTAAATGACTAAATGTAAATGTAAATGTAAATGTAAATGTAAATGTAGTTTTCTCAACTTTTGGTTCCCACTATAGCTCCATCTTGGTAATAACGCTTTTATCTGCAAATTAATAATTTTTTTATCTATGCCAGAACTATTTTACCTTTTATAAACACTTTTATTGAAGTCATTTGAGACACGTGTGTGTGCTTGTGTGTGTAAAGTATTATAAAGGTAGTATTAATGTGTTATTACACTTATTATAACCCATTACTTCTTTGGCAATTACAATACAACCAAAATATGCATTTCAATACTGGTTTGTTCATGGTATTCATACATTTTCACTATATCTGATACATTATAACACAATAAACATCGCATTTCATGTGTTTATATCATGTATTTAATGGTTCATACATGGATTGGTAATCACAGATGTTATTTATGGCAACATACCCCCTGATTATAAAGCATGCAATAAAACATTATGAATATGCATTCAATATTTACAGGAAATTAACTTTTTTAATCTTTTTAGGCTTATCACTGTATAATATCATTGTTACCTCACTACGATCAATCGCTCTCAGTTCATGAGAAGATGGAGAGCAAAGATATTTTCATTCAGAGGGTTTGCTGCGTCTATTCCAGTTATTGATTTAGAAACTGCTGTGAAAATGGTCTGAAGCTGTTTATATGAATAAAGAGATGGATGATTGTGTATTTTAATCAGTGACTTAAGCAGAAACCATTTAGTCTGTTTCAAGGCATGAGCAGGAACAAAAGCCACTATCAATGTCAGTAAAGGGAAAAGCAGCACTTTCACACAGAGATACAGCTCAAAAGAATCAACACAGAAACATTGATGATTACAACAATCAATGAAACCAGTGGAAAAGTTTGACTTTTCACCCCAGCGAATGATTCTCAAGGTCGGCTTATTTTTGAAAGCCTGTATAGGCACGTCTGTTGGACATTATTGACCAAGAAATAGATCACAAATTCAGTTTTTATTGAATTAGGAAATACAATGTATTTTAAAAAACCTTGACTTTCACAAAATAGCTGCATTTAAAATGGATTTAATGGAGCAAATTTTTAGCAACAGTAAAACAACTTTTCTGAAGAACAGCAATAAATAAATAAAATGTCAGTTATTCTTGCTCTGGCTCAGTTGAATTCATTGAATGAACTCTATATTTTGCAGCATACAGTCCACTGGAAAATTCCTCGCAAAAATGTACATTTAAAAATTACCCATGAGGAACCGGTACAGTAGCCGCAGCTTTCTTCCCATAGTCATTAAACAGAGGAGACAGCTTCAGTTTTAGTAAACGGATCTATTGTGTGGGTCGGCGAGCGATGGCTCTGATAGGCTCGGGCGTGTTGACGGGCTCCTGCAGGCTGCGGGGAACAGCTGGCAGGTGGAGTGCTGTGGGGCAGCGGCCCCAGGTCCCTCTCCCAGCACAAAGACTCCACGTCTCTGTTCCTCAAGCAGACTCGGTTGCACTGAGACAAAGACCGACAACAGATAAGTGTAATTACCTCTTCAGCCAAGTGCTCACAAACTATCTCTCTCCTGACAGACGGTGAAGATGAGTTTGAATGTGTGTGTGTGTGTGTGTGTGAGAGGGAAGTCTCTGTCCTGCCCGACATGTGTGTGTGTGTGTGTTTTGGGAGATACGGCAATTGGTTGCTGAAACGTTTCTTTAGTTCCACCAGCAGGAAGGTCAACACTAAACTCTTGGATTCCAACTTGCCAAAGGGATAGCAGGTTTCTTATTTTAATACATTCTAATAATATTCAGAAATAAATTAACTTGGTAGTTCATAAGCACTCAAATATAATTACACTAGCAGTGAAAAGTTTGTACACACTTGGCTGAATTTATATTTACCTTTTGATTCAAATTATCAGTTAAATGCTTCAAAAAGTAAAAAAAAATAAAATAATAATAAATAAATAAATAAATAAAAAAGGGGGCAACGGAATTGTTTCCTGGCAAAACTAAATAAATTAATAAAATGGATGAGGTCAAAAATCATCCCAGGATGCACCAGAGAAAAAGAGTACCATCTACTTCGGAGAAGCTAAAATATAAAATATCTTCAAGAAAATACTTTTTCGACTTGTGATTCTAAAATGTGAAAAATAGTAATAACAAATAACATGACATTTCGACGGATTGACAAAATATATAAATATATGCATATATGAAAATATATTAATCAGAGTTTCGTTGATATTAAAAACTGTTCAATAATTATGTGTTAATCTTATCTATTGTAACAAAAGTGTTACCATTTTATACATCTATTTAGATTCGTACTACTACAATTTGTTTTACATTTACTTTGCATGCATACAAACCCAACACAAAAAATGTTTTATCTTATTTAATGTTAGTAAAAGTCATTTCAGCTTTGTAGACTAGAAAACAATGGATGGTTTTTCTTTCAGACAGTTGTTCATTTGAGACAGTGCTTTAACATAACTGCACACAATTATATTATCAGCAATACCAGGTACTCTTTTTCAGTCTATTATATGTTTAAAACCTGTATGGAGGATGTGACTTTATTTTAAGGTCCAATTCTCGCTATTAACAAACCATTAAAAATTATTTTCGCCTCCTAATTAAACTCCTAATTCGCTGCTTATTAATAGTTAGTAAGGTAGTTGTTAAGTTTAGGTATTGAGTAGGATTAAGGATGTAGAATATGGTCAAGCAGAATATGTACTTTATAAGTACTATTAAACAGCCAATAGGTTAATAATAGGCATGCTAATAAGCAACTAGTTAATAGTGAGAATTGGTCCTTATACTAAAGTGTTACCACATTACCACAATTTTATTTATTAATTTATTTTTAGGATCTGCTGTTGACAAGGAATCCAAAATAGCATATGGCCTCCTGGAAACTTCCCAAATCTCCTGCCTTCTGGAGGGCAACAATATCTTCATCACTTAAAAAAACAAATTGTATTGAGCGATTCTTGACTTAGTGGGCATTTGGCCTCTGGAAACAAAAGCCATTTTAGAGGCTTTGCCTCCTTCTAAAGAATATTTATTTACAGACCCCCTTTGTTGGGCCCCCTCTGACCAACTGCTCCCATAAACACCTCCTCAGTGGCCAAAAGTCGGCTCTATTGGTGAGACTATCGTGAAACTTTCCAAACAGGTCAAGTAGACACTAATGCCATGTGCATACAGCTAACTCATTTACTATTCCGGTTATTGGTGTGAGGCTGGCTCGCTCTTCTGGCATCGCTGGCCGTGCCATCTGCCTGGACGGGGGTAAGTGGGTGAGATAAACTGGTGATTGAGTGCGGGGGCCTGTGTGGCGTAAATGGACGACTGGCACAGGGCAGCGGACACACGGGTCACCGCGACAGATTGGACTGGGGCCATCTGGTTCTTCTCTTATTCCATGACACTGTCCGCACAGTTTGGGTTGTTAAGGGGCTTAAATTCTGGTTTATTATTAAAAGTGCTTGTTTCGGATTGTTTGCTATGATTTCCCATTACTTTCATTGGATTATGTTACGCAGTTACTGTACAAAACCTCTTTTGGGATGGCTTGTCAGTGCAATTGGTGTTTGGAGTGTCCATTGAAGGTTCTGTTGACATGAAGGCTGTGGCAAGTCTTGCAGCTGTCACTTTGTTCTTGAGGGGGCCGAGAAAAAGGAGCAGCAGGCCTTGTCTCAAGAACATTAGCCCAAAGAGAATAAATCAAGCCGGCCGAACAATACTACTGCCCATTAATGTCACCAGTGGCGCTTCCTCGCAATCATAAACCCTATGGCAGTCTACATTCGAAGGACCAAGGGGCCAAAACATATGTTTGTTGAGATGCAGTGGAGATAATCAGAGCTTAATGTATTAATGTATCCCTACCTAACTTTAAAATCCATTTTACCTGCCTGATATGTCGTCATCCAATATCCAGTGACAAAGTTACAAGTTCTGCAAAAAAACAGCTTTCATAAGAAAGTGACTTAAATGTTGGGTGATTTGTGTGTGTAAATACCCAAATAAGTTGGGTTTACGTGTTGAAGGTGCTGCTGATAAGGGTGAGAGGGATTTCTGCAATCTTTGGATTAGATCCTGCAAGAGGGACGCAGCCAGCTTTTGCTCTTTGATGTGGGACGTCTGACTCAAGTGTAGGTTTCTAATGAGACAAGGGACGAGGCCAAAAGTGGGCTCTAATCTTTCACATTCCACTAAAATGAGCGTGCATGTGTGTTTGAGAGAGAGAGAGAGAAACATACTGCCGCTAAGTGATATCTATATCAGGGTTGTTATTATCAAGGCTGGGGATGATGGTCACTAAGCTAGTAAACAAAGGGGAAGGCTGGTGTGGTCTGCTGTGCACTTCCAGGTGGGCAAAACTAATGCCGCAAGATTCCTCAGCATCTTCTCAGAAGCACCAGAGAAATCCTCTTTGCTCTTAGTCCTAAAGCACCTTGCAAAGTCGAGGTGGCTTGCAGCGGATTGTCTTAATCTGTCCTTTTTGTAAAGGAAAGGGTAAGCCAGGCAGAATGTCAGTCTATATCAGTCAAAAACCAATTGGTTACAAGGATTTTTTTAGGAAGTAGTTGCAACGAACTTTTTTGAAAACCCTTAACATGCTGACACCAAAGCACAGCACAAACGCATACAGCCCAGGTAATTTAATGTGTAATCATATGTGTGATTAATCCCCATGTTATGAGGAGGCCAATGCAATTTTTGTGGCCCATCCAGAGGTCAGATATCTTTTCTGCTGCACTCAGGGCTTTCAAAGAGGCTTAGTGGTATGTAAATGAGAATGCTGTGGCTCTAAAGCGCAGCCAGTTGCAATAGATTAGACGTTAAAAAATTGTTCCCCTATCTGAGTGGCTTAGGCTGGTGGTCGAAAACTCATTACGCCGATCAAATCCAAGACAAGGAGTGAGTCATTTCGCGGCATTGCTCAGGTGCTTAAAAATCCCACTACATACAATTTCATCCCGCAATTCGCCTGCTTATCAGAAAAGTGTGAGCTGCTCACCAGGTGGACTTGGCCTTGCTAACATTTGCTCTTGTGTCCGAGTTGTCTAAGAAGCCAATTACTCCTGCCATGACAAAATGTAGCTGCTCATGTAGAAAGAATAAAAATGTCAGGTAAAAGAATATGGACATACAATCCATGACATGTACAAATATTGGTAATACATTTTCACCATGCAATTATAGTTAGCACCAGCTGTTATCTGAAATTTATCACGTTCAAGTATAGTTTCACCCAAAAATGAAAATTCTGTCATTAATTACTCACCCTCACGTCATTCCAAACCCGTAAGACCTTTCATCTTTGAAACACAAATTGAGATATTTTTGGTTCAAGTGCAGTTTTATAAAGCTACGAGAATACTTTTTGTGCGCAAAGAAAACGTAGAACTCGAATGCGCTGTGCCTTGCTTGCAAAGAGAGGAATGAACACGTATGCATCGAATTTTGACAAACTGTTGAATAAAGTTGTTATATTTGTTTTATTTGCACACAAAAAAAGTATTCTCGTAGCTTCATAATATTACGGTTCAACCACTGATATCACATGGACTATTTTAACAATGTCCTTACTACCTTTCTGGGCGTAGTAGTAGTAGTTGCGTTGCTGTCTATGCAGGGTCAGAAAACTCTCAGATTTCATCAAAAATATCTTAATTTGTGTTCTGAAGATGAACGAAATTCTCATAGGTTTGTAACGACATGAGGGTGAGTAGTTAAGGACAGAATTTTCAATTTTGGGTGAATTACCCCTTTATTGTGCAGAGACAACTTGAAGAAAGTCATACTGTAGGTCGACCCCCCCCCCGAAAGTGCAAATAACGTGGATATGTAATGCTATCAAAACTATGCACACCAAAGCTACCATGCATATACCTTAATTTCCACCTGTGCAACCAATAGCACTAGTATGTTGGCACAGTGATTTCTTTCCAAAGGTTTTTTGCCACAGGTACCCCTCTATTAATAAAGCTCAAGTACCTTTTCATTGACGCTTCAACTGGATTTGTCTTAAAAGGGGAAGTGTATTGCATTCACTACGAGAACATCATGGCATTATTTGTAATTGCAAATAATTTACAGGTTTAACAAAGCCAAATCAAAATCATTCCAAGTAATAAATGGAACTGGCTTACACCTGGCTGGGAATCGATAATAGCTTGATTATAACTGCACACGTGAACATACTTACAGTGAAAACAGTGAATAAAAAAAGTACCACAGCTTTCCTGAGTGCTTATTTACTCTTACAAACAGCTGTAACCGACTGACTAACATCATCTATTCTGATTGCAGAATCATTTAGAAGACAACTGCAAAAACTTGTCTCATCCTCAGAGGCTTAGGTGAGACTGGCTTCCTGTTGATGGGCTGGTTCAGGCGGCCGTGGGGCTGAACAGGAGCGGGTGGAGGTAGTGAAGCATACAGAGGTGCAGTTCCCTCAGGCAGCTGCACAGAGACTCACTCTGGACCACACAGAGAGATGCCAATCTAGTTTCCCTTCCCAATCCCTCCACTGATCTAGGGTTAACTTGAAGATAAATGCACCTAGCGATAACGCACAAGGTTTACGCAGGGGAGGTAATGCATGTGTTACCCAACAGGGTAGAGAGTCATGCTACTTTAAAAAAAAAAATCCCCTGGGAATCATGGCTGCTGGATCAAAGGCCAAAATTTGACATAAGGTCATCTACTCAAGTATGAATTGCTTTGGAAAGACGGTACTTGGAGTTACACAGGCTGTAGTAAAGCCACGAGTGGGCTGAAATTAATCTATGCGGCCAAAAAAAGAAAATGTTAGCCTTCTCAATTTAATGCTTGGAATTTGCAAGAGGTTTTATGCGTTTGAAGAAGCTCAAGATTTATTTAATTCCATTAGTGGAAATAGTGCCCAGGCCTGTGGAAATGGTCGATGTTGCATATGGGTTTGCTGACTAGGGGTTGACTGTTGGAGGGCAGGTTTGGGTAGGTCCAGATGGGGTATGGGTAGGGCAAAACGAGGACTGCTTGCCTTTCAGAGTTGAAAGTTTTGCACGGCTAAGTGCACCTAACAGAAGCGGGAGGTTAACCCTGTTGACAGGTGGGAGCAATCAGAGCATAGCAGCTCTAATCCAGCTAGACCTTCACTTATTGTGAACTCTTGTTCCAAGAGTAAAGGTGCCAAATCGACAGTCAGACACCACAAACTAGACAGTTATAGAGTTGCAATGATCATAGTTTCAAGATGAGTGCACATGAATGGCACTACAATGCAATTATCAGTGGGAAACTCTGGACTGTCTTAAAGCACAGACTTACGGAGTTCTGAAAATCATGTTGGAAGCAAATCTTCATGGTGAATATTAACTGTACACTGTCAGAAAAAAAATGTGCATTGTAGCTTTAGGGGTACAACGGCTTGTCACTGGGGTAGTACCCTCAAAGGGACACATTTGTACCTTCATTACCCCTAAAGGGTGCATATTAGTACCTTAGAGTTGTACTGTGTACCCTTAAGGTAGTAATATGCACTCTTATGGTACTATTATGTACCCATTAGGGGTAAAAAAGGTACAAGGGTGTCCCTTCAAGGGTTAGGGTTAGGGTTAGTGATAAGTGATAAGCTGCTGTACCCCTAA
>NW_015548246.1:307238-351795 GCF_001515605.1 Sinocyclocheilus anshuiensis | reverse complement strand
TGTATTTTTCATTTAGATTCACATTTTGTGTGTACAATAAAATGTAAAGTAAAAAAAAACAAAAAAAAAAACATTTCTTATCATTCTCTGTAGCAGTATAGGATGCAAAAGAACACTGTCTTGCGCAAGTGAACCCAACTGATTGCGAATCCAATCATTACAACTTATACACAACGATAGTCATCGCAAAGCAACGTAATTCTCTAATACACACCGACACGCAGAGTTGCAGTCTTCAGCTCCTTAGCACGAGGCTTTTATCGCACAATCGTGTTGTTTCCTCAGGTGTTCCGTGCTGCTACTGCAAGTCGGTCTATGCATGCCAGCAGCTCTATCGTCTTCAAACGTACCCTGCAAATGTGAGGTCTTTGATCTACCTACCTTTGAATCTCAGGTATGGTGGCTGTACCGTATCCTGGCTGCATGTTCCAAACAAACACCTCACCGCTCCCCCTTCCTTCTTCAGAGTCACTGCACCAAATGAATAAAACCGAGCCGTCTAGCAAAAAGATGTTTATCGGCCTCCCCCCATGAAGACTGCCACTCAAATAAGGTGGCAATCAAGACAGAGCTCTGGCAATCATTGACGAGAATGAAAGTCATTACAGAGTTTTGAGTGGAATGTAATATGTGATTATCAAATAGATGTGATTTACAGTGAGTTGAACCGAGTTGAATCTGTGTTAGGTTAGTAAGGTAGTGTGTTAAATCCTCCAAAGGACAGAATTCTTCTAGGTACTAGTGTACAACTGCAATTTACAAGCAATAGGAAACAAAGTAACGGCACTTGCACTTGATGCTTGAAACTTTTTTTTTCTTTGATAAGTGAGTACAACAACTGTCAGGTTTCAAACATTAACCCACCCTCAATACTTTAATTTTCCTCTTGACCACTAAATCTCATTTATTTGAGATTCACATGGACACTTGTAAGATTCATTCCCTCTAAAGATAGAAAATAGTGATCTAAAGTAGTGATCTGGGAATTGTTTGTGTTGGTTATGAAAAGTTTGTATTTATATTTGTTAAAGTTGTAAAAAAAAAAAAAAGATACAAAAAAGTATTTTTCAGTAACACTTAATAAAACTTTAATAACATTATAATAATAATAATAATAATTCAATAAACACTAGCCTCTTCATATTGTACTATGTTTAGAAATACATTTCGAAAGAATCTCTTAAAGAATTTCACGTTTTACACATCTATCCACTGACCCCTGCAGGTTCCTCACAGAGCCCTGGTTGAAAGCCTTGGGTCTAGGCCAACATAACAAGCCTGGAAGCCGAAAGGAAGCGAGACATCAAATAGTATAACAGCAGATAATAGCGAGAACTCGCTCACGGTCTCCACCACTGTGTGTCTATGTCACTCATTCACACACAATCGCAAACAAGCAAACTATTTGTCAAAGGAGCCCAGGGCTTTGAGCTGCAAGGATTCCCATAGTAAAAGTGTACACACATGCCTATTGTGTTATCTTTGTCATTTCGAGCAGCAGGCAGCTGCATCTATTTCCTTTATAACTTTCACCCTTCTCACCTGGGTGGGCCCTGTCTGGATCCTCTGTTTGGATTAGGGCGACGATTAACGAAACAAAAACACATTAAGCCAGATTCGAGTGGCAATTGTTCACTCGGGTCGATTCACAGAGCGCACTTCCTATTCATGTTCTTTTGGTGAACCCGCCAAACAAACAGGTAGTCTGCATAGAGGTAAGGTAACGCCAGGATTTAAGCTGCGTCTCTCACTACGAGTATTGTGTGTTTACTGCAGTTGATTGTGGGCTTTCCTGTCTGGCTACACTGTATTACGCTGCAAGCTAGGGGAGCGGCAACTGCTGTGCTGGGACAAATCATATTTCATCACTTATAATTTCCGATTATTGTCAGGTATTGTCTGGCTTCGTGACAGAAGTTATTTTTGAGAATGAAGCGCATTCATGGAGAGGATGTGGAATATCCTTTAATAAACAAGGGTCTGCTCCCTTCCAGGACAGAAATGGTTTGAAGGAAATGTCTTCGTACTGTACACAGCGTTGGCGTTTGATAAATAGCCTGTAAATATTATCCCAATCTTGTTTTCTCCTTTGAATCTGGGCCATTGCTGGGGGGGACAACATTGTTTCAGCCCGTTCAGTATTTTAGTCACAGGTCTGCTTTGAAGTGCTATTCTTGACCTAAATATCCATTATTAAAAACTAATGGGTGAAATATCCAGATCCACAATTTCATGGCAATTTGTTTTATTTTACATTTTGGTGAACTGGTGACTAATTTTAATGAATTCGTACAATCTCATAAGTACATTTTCATATCATCTTCTTAATTGGTGTTTAGGTTTGGGGTGGACTTTCATGTTCACATTAAAAGAAAAAAAATGCCATTGAATTAATAGGAAAACTCCAATCCGTAAAATAGCTACATTACTTTTATGAGATCAACTTGAATTATCTGTCAATAACCACATAAATTCCAGTCTGTTTTTCACACAAAGCTGTCAAATGGGTTAATAATGCATGACGAAAACTAAAATGCCAATAAAAATTGCAACCCAGGCTCATTGGAAATACGTGCTTGTCGCGACAGTTCTGCAACACCGATATTTCATACCTCACTGCACGTTTTGCGGCAGTTTCAAAGTGAAATGTACAGTGAGTGCCGCAAAAAAAAAAATACAAATAGTTTTGAAGTCAAAATATCGTCCAACGAATTGTGCGAAAATGAAATCGAACCTTAATCGAAACTCTGGCCCTGTAAACCCTAATTTGTGTGAAAAGGAATACAATTTGTCTGAGTTTTACTGCCTCTAGTGTTCATTTCAAATGAAATCTGCCGCGATTCGTACATATACTGTAGGTACTTTTTTTTGTTTTAGTTTTGCAGAAATTTAGATAGAGGCCCATTGTGATACGGTTCAAGAGGGTGGAAGGAAGAAGACAGGGTCGGCGTACTGGGACGCGAGCTTTTATTTAAGTCTTTCGGTATATACAATAGAACAAGGCGCTCACTGCGCATTCAAACTCTCCGTCAATAACTCAGAATATAGCTCTATACATGCTTTGTGCTCCAGTGGCCCGGCTTCCCGGGTGGCTCGCGTTCCCAGTCAGTCTCTCTCTCCCTTCCATGCTCCAGGTGGCCCCTTTTATCCGGTCTCTCCACACCAATTACTGAAACGAGACACAGGTGATTATCATTTGCGCTTGACCTACTTACGCACCGCTCGTCTCCTGCCTCTCTCTCCCGGTGCAGACCTCGCTGAACCACGCCCCCCTCGCCACACTCAGCTTCTATTATTTTCATTTGTATGGTGCTGTGGGTAAAAAAAAACAACCTGTCTAGAATCAGGTATTAATATCTGAATTATTATTATTATTACCCCCCGACCCAGGCCGGGGAGCCCTCTGGCCAGCCCCCTCCCCCCCATTCCTGGAGAGGAAGTCAGCTACCGCCATCTGTACCCCCGGCCTGTGGACCACCTTGAATTTGAAGGGTTGTAGGTATCCTTCATGCGGTGGAGCCACTGCAGGGGCGCGTGGTCCGAACAGAGGGTGAACTCCCGTCCCAGGAGATAATAGCGGAGGGTGAGGACGGCCCATCTGATCGCCAGACATTCCTTCTCAATGGTGCTGTACATCGTCTCCCTCTTTGAGAGCTTCCGACTGATGTACAGCACCGGCCGTTCCTCCCCCTCTATCTCCTGGGACAGGACCGCTCCCAGCCCCCTGTCCGACGCGTCAGTCTGCAATAAAAAATGGAGAGAGAAGTCAGGGGAGTGCAGGAGCGGCCCGCCACACAGAGCAGCCTTTACCTGGGTGAAAGCCTGCTGGCACTGCTCCGTCCACTGGACCGGGTCTGGGGCTTCCTTTTTAGTGAGGTCAGTCAGCGGGCTGGTGAGGTCCGAATACTTAGGTACAAACCTTCTATAATATCCCGCCAGCCCCAGGAACTGCCTCACCTCCTTTTTGGTCTTGGGTCTCGGACAGGTCGCAACTGCTGCCGTCTTATCAATTTGGGGACGCACCTGCCCGTGGCCCAAGTGGAAGCCCAGATACCGTACCGCCACACGCCCAACCGCACACTTTTTCGGGTTGGCCGTTAGCCCAGCCTCTCTCAGCGATCTCAGGACCGCCCGCAGATGCTGCCCGCAGGATCCGGTCCATGAGCCGCTGAAAGGTGGGCCGGCGCCCCGAACAACCCGAAAGGAAGTGTTACGAATTGGTGTAATCCAAACGGCGTGGTGAAAGCCGTCTTTTCTTTGGATATTGGTGATAAGGGGATCTGCCAATATCCCTTCGTTAAATCCAGTGTCGAGTAAAATCGAGCAGCACCCAGCCGATGTGGGAATGTGCGTTTTTGAAAACGATACCATTATTGTTTTTGAAAACGATACCATTATTGTCTGTGTATAAACTATAAAAACACAAATTTATGAAAATTGTGACTCATGCACATGCTTATTATGTGCTCAGTCTATAGCTATGTGTGCAGGCCCGTAGTGTTTCTTTACAAAGTGACATCGCCATCTACTGGCCTGGCATGAATTATAGCGTTTTAGTCGTTTTTGCGGTTCTGCAATAGCATTACACTAAAAAAATCGAAGACTTAAATATTTTAAATAAAAAAAACCCCAGAAATAATAATGATAATAATAATAAACAAGTTAGTCTAAACATATAAAAATTAAATAAACCTTTCAAAACTCGAAATTGACAGCCCCAAAACCAATTTACTAAATATGGAAAAGCATGACAGTACATTCTTCAAAATGTCTTCTTTTGTGTTTCACTGAAGAAAGAAAATCATATGGGTTTGGAATAACAAACCGTATTTAGAAGAATTTTCATTTTGGGGTGAATTATTTATTTGAAAGTAATTAATCACAGTCAATATTACAATGTTTTGGAGGCTTTCCATTCAGTCAAATCCAGTCTTGATGTCAACGAGGAGTACTTAAACTTTACCGATGGTGCTGTGAGGGTACGTAAGGCTTAAAAACACTGAATTAGTGCATAACTGTTTATTATGCTGAGCGTATGTTGACGGTTTAGTTGTTGATCTGCTCAGGGTTAAGAAGTTCCTGTCTGGAATTTGTCACTCAGTCAAAACTTAAGCGTCCGATTTGCTCCGCACCTCAAGACATGCACTTTTCAGGACGTCAGGGGGAGTGGTGAGACTTTTCAATGCAATAGCATTACACTAAAAAAATCGAAGACTTAAATATTTTAAATAAAAAAAACCCCAGAAATAATAATGATAATAATAATAAACAAGTTAGTCTAAACATATAAAAATTAAATAAACCTTTCAAAACTCGAAATTGACAGCCCCAAAACCAATTTACTAAATATGGAAAAGCATGACAGTACATTCTTCAAAATGTCTTCTTTTGTGTTTCACTGAAGAAAGAAAATCATATGGGTTTGGAATAACAAACCGTATTTAGAAGAATTTTCATTTTGGGGTGAATTATTTATTTGAAAGTAATTAATCACAGTCAATATTACAATGTTTTGGAGGCTTTCCATTCAGTCAAATCCAGTCTTGATGTCAACGAGGAGTACTTAAACTTTACCGATGGTGCTGTGAGGGTACGTAAGGCTTAAAAACACTGAATTAGTGCATAACTGTTTATTATGCTGAGCGTATGTTGACGGTTTAGTTGTTGATCTGCTCAGGGTTAAGAAGTTCCTGTCTGGAATTTGTCACTCAGTCAAAACTTAAGCCTCCGATTTGCTCCGCACCTCAAGACATGCACTTTTCAGGACGTCAGGGGGAGTCGTGAGACTTTTCAAAACACACAATGTAAGGCTTAACTCGCTATCCTTCATAACAACTACAGCACACCTGTTCACAGAGAGCAGCAGTGAGATACAGGAAGACGCGCTCTCACACTCATAATCATTCACATTTCACCTCGTGTCTGTCATAAAGCCATGCCATTCTGCTTCCTTTCTGAAGCTTAAGCTGTGTAAATGATATGTCTTTGCGTGGTTAGGTTCCTAAAGAAGATGGTGAAGAGGACTTTGTCTCTTCATGTAACCTCAACACCGGCTATCACAGAAAGATCAACACATTGAGATTTGTTTGCTTGGGCTCAACAGCAAACTAGCCACAGCAGAGCCCAATGCAGAACAAGAACACACAAACACATCAGCCAAGCAAGTCGGAGCTTGCTGGAGGGGGAATGTTTGTGAAAGACTGGAGCATTACGGGTTTATCTAAGGTGTGGTCCACCTTAAGCATTGGTAATTACCCAGGATACAACAGCTTGGGACTGCTAGGGCTCCGCGGCTTTCGCTTAACCCATGAAAAGCATATGGGCACACATCAAAACACCAGGTTTTTTTTTTCTATGTTGCAGCCTCTCTTTTTTGTCAAATAACAATGTAGGCTATAATTGCTTTTATCTTAGCAACTTCAAATGCTTCCAGTGTAAAATACCTTTTCTGTTGTAACCACAATTACCACAGTTAGTACTACAGATGTTAAATAAAATTAAATAATACTAATTCAAGGCTAAATAATGCATACATAAATACATATTTCACCATACCTTCCCAGTTCATTAATCATATTACAAGTTATTTTTTTAATGAAAATATTGAAATATGAAGTTGTTTAAAATGTGAAATTAAGCATTATCTAATTAAATATGCACTAATTTGCATTCATTTCCCGAACAGAAATCTGACAAATGGATAAAGCCAGGTTCAACATTTTTGTTTGATTTTACTGACATATCGTTTTTTCCATGTTTTTAGGAATACAATATTATATAAATTAGATGAGTGATGTATATATTCTAACTGAATTCTACAGACGGAAATAGATCATGTGCAATAAAATAAACACTTAAATGTGCATCTTAGATGTTTTCTTTAATTTAGTCTAAAAGAAAACATGTTATGGAAGCTAAATAGCCCAAAAAAAAAATGACAAGTGCATGAAAAAACAGTAGTTTTGCCTGTTGTGTCTTGCCTTAATTTTGTGCACAGTAGCTGTCTGACTAACACCGGGCTGCTTTTGAAAGCTTGCATGCACTTTCTGTGCACTCATAATTTGTGTAAATTGTCAAAATGCTGTCTTGGCAAGGTATTAATGTAAAACGTCAGTTAGTGAATGCAAACAGGTGAACCAAAAAATGTGGCAAAATATCAGCTCTGTGCATGAGGCCTTACAGCATTAGTATATTTAAACAGAGAAACATGGGATTTCATTGGCGTTGGTTTATGAGCTGCAACGTTTGGTATCGTGACCAGTCACTACAGTTTTGTTTACTGTATATCAGTTTTGTTTACTGTTCATCTTAATGCTGAATTATTCTTTTATAAACATGCAGCTTTTGGCTTCACAAGATGTTAATTGATGGACTGGAGTGGTGTGGGTTACTTGTGGATTATTGTGATGTTTTTATCAGCTGTTTGGACTCTATTCTGACGGCACTCATTCACTGCAGAGCATCCATTGGTGAGCAAGTGATGCAATGCTACATTTCTCCAAATCTGTTCTGATGAAGAAACAAACTACATCTTGGATTGGTTGAGAGTGAGCAGATTTTCATTTTTGGGTGAACTATTTCATTCAGACCAAGAGAGAACATGACATCTTAAGATCTTGTTGTTGTTGTTGTTTATGAGAGGTCTTGCTTCAAATGTTCAAATGTGATACTGCAAAAAACTGAATGACTTACAAAAATACAGAAAAAATGCCCATAATCACACTGTTATCAGTAACAATAAAAGGTGAAACAAGGGTGAGAAACAATAACGAAACATGCAGTAAATACGGCGTATCTCTGTATTTTAATTTTACACCACCAATATATAAACATATCTACTACTAAAGACACACTCACCTCTAATGACCCATGAACCTCTACTCAAATACCTTTTAGGAACTATTTGATATTCCATTTGCGAAAGCGCCAACCATGCATCTGTTGTTACTTTTGACACAAATGACGTAATTTAGTCTTGCCTGATCTAATTTTGATAACCCCTTCATTTCATAATTATTAAAGAATAGTGTAAGTGAAGTGAAAAGTGTAGTGAAAATGCCACAAAAGGTCCAATTTATGTGCACTCTAGTCAGTGATACCATTGTTAAGTAGAGTGAAGGAAATAGAGCTATATCCTTCACATAATGCCTTTTCTTTGTAAAGCATAACTAACCCACAAACAGTGAACTCACCTAAAAATATCACTCACATCCTTTGAGGAGAGATCAGTCAAATTATGTTTGATGGTTTGTTTGTCGATTTCAAACCAAACCTTACTTCTTCCAAATGACACCAATTTCCCTTTTTCCTTTCTCGGTCATGATAATGGCTTGACCTGTGTGTTAGGAGGAGCTGATCTCTATTTGAGTTGACCCCTGACCTCTGTGTGTTCCCTTGCCATCTTGTACTGGGTTGTTCCTGTCAGGGCCGCATTAACCATTGGGCTAGGCGGGGCTGAAGCCCCGGGGCCCGGACAAGGAGGGGGCCCGTGATTGGCTGTGGAGTCGATTGACTGGTCATCGGTAGCGCCGATTGCCAAAGCCCCGCCCCTCACTTATTAGCGCTATTATTTAGTGGAGCTTTTCGATATATTCCATGCATTACCTTTAGAGATTAAAACGTCACGTTGGAATTTGGTTTACAAGTTGTTCTAAACCTGTATGAATTTCCTTGTTCTCCTCAACATAAAAGAAGACATTTCGAAAGAATGTTCGTAACTAGAAAGTGTCTGGTCCCCACTGACTCCAGTAGTGTACTTTGTTTTTCATACTATGGAGTCATGGGGGCCCAGCAACTGTTGGGTTGCAGTATTGTTCCAAATATATACTTCTACATTCAACAGCAGAAGGAAACTCATACAGGCTTATAACAACAACAGACCTTTAATTTTTGGGTGAGCTATTCCTCTAAAGCAGCCTAATTTAGCTGCTGTTAAAAGTTATGTCAATAATGTTAATCAAACATTAGAAGGAAAAGCACTCACTGTCCTTGACCAAATCACTTTTGTAAAATAAATAAGAATTAATGTATATTGAATTTATACAGTGACGACTATTCAGTTTATTTATACATTTATTTTATACAATATAATTTCTTATTCAGTGCTTTAAGTGTTTCAAGTAGGTCTATTTTTTATAATTTGTGGCTGTTTACTTGTCTTAAGTATAAGCTTGTTTTTACTTAGGCTAGTATTTTTTATTTTTAAATTGGTAACAAGAATTATGAAATTTCAGTGCATCAAAATTTTGATAGGATAAAAATCCTATTTAGAGCTATATATATATATATTATATTTGTAATAGGGGGCCCTGCAGTAAGTCATAGCCCCGGGGCCCAGTAAGGTCTTAATGCGGCCCTGGTTCCTGTAATATCTTTTCAGTTTTGCAATTTCTGAATATGCTATGTGTTGTAATTTTAGGAAGTGCTTAAAATCATTAAAATGCTGATTTTCTTTTCTTTTTGAATAAATTGCCTATTTGTAAAACTACCTGTAAACCTATATTAAATAATTGTAGCCTATTTTTCACTTCATTGTGATTTTTTTCATGAATGAAAAATGTTTTCAATCTAATTAATATTTTGCAGAATATATTACTGTGGATCAGTAAGATTGCGTTTTCTTTCTTCTATCAATGTTGAAAACAGTTGTGCTGACCAATATGTTTTTTTCTTTCTTTCTCAGTATCCTTGATAAATAGAGTTCAAAAAAGAACTTAATGAACAAACGTCATTTTTGTCCAATTTAACGCATCCTTGCTGGATAGAAGTATGGATTTCTTGAAACTGTTGAAGAGTAGCGTATATGAATGGACTGAAATGACCCTTCTTACTAACTCTTTTGCCTGTGGAGAAATTTACGAAGACGAGGGAGCAAACAAGCGTTCACTGTACATAACTAATAGTCATAAATTCTTGTAATTAACAATACGCATTAACATAAGCTCAGGCTGGGATATTAACGTCTCGCAGGTTCAGTTTGATTCGGGCCGCTGCAAAACTTCAAACCGCTCCTTTGAAAACGAGTGTGTGAACAAACAAATAATTGGGACGTGGTAATGACTGCGCTTTCAGTGGAAATACTGGCAGCCTGGTGATCCCGCAGCGCGTCGCAACAGCGTAATTAGATTATTTACATCTTCAGCCTGTGCTAACCTGATTAGCACACATGCTACCTCTCCTGCCTGTCTGTAAATGCCTAGGTGACTAGTTAACGTCCCAGCAGTTCGTAATAAGCTTGTGCTTAGGTTAGCCTATTAGCGCTAAAGCATGGTATTAGCAGGCTATGATCTGTTTGTCCGTCAGTGTTAGCGCTGGCAGCTGCTGGCTGGCACTAAACAGACTAGCGTGTCAAACAACAGAACGGCAGAAACGTAAACCCTTCATTAGAATGCAGCTAATCCAACGCTGCGTGCTGAAATAACTCCAAATATTAGCTCAATCAGACACCTCTCAACTAGGATCATTACAGAGGTACATTAGCATTTAGCTTGTAAACAGGACGCAAGTAAGATTAAAAGTACTCTTCAAAGTGGCGATCACAAAGTGTCTAAGCTGCGTGGAGGTGTGTCATGTAGCGCTTCTTTTCGCCAGCGTCATGCTAAATTTGCAGGGACGGCTGTGTTATAATTGAGACACTGCAATCAATCAGGATTTTTGAGTTGTTTTCAGTGAAAAATCCTGAACATCCCTAAACTGGGATGGATTTGTTTTAAAAAAAAAGAGGGGAAATTGTGATAATTTTATATTAAAGATATTTTATTTTTAAAATAGTACTAAATAGTAAAAAATTACGCAGAAACAATTTTCAAGGTAAAAAGGTAAAGTAAATTATCATTATCATTGTAATATAATATATATTTATTTATTATTATTTTTTTTTTTTTACAGTGTATGAATACCTGCATTAAACATAAAGGCAAGTAACGTTCTTTTTTTTTTTTTTTGGAATGCTTAAAAAACATGAGCAGTGATTTATTTGCTTATTTATGTATGTATGTATGTATGTATGTATGTATGTATGTATTCCTGGAGAATAAGACACAAATGTTGATTCTGAAAGTGATTTTGTTGCGGGATTCTCTTTTTACATGAAGAGAGCCATTTGTTCGCCTTCAGAACGAGAGGGAGCAAATGCCTCTCCTGCCACAGAGGGCCAGGAAATAAACTGTTTACTTCACGCCTGCCCTTCATAACTTTGTCTCTTTAGGAGAGGACGCACTCAGGGGACGAACCAACCGGAATGGGAGTGGAGATTAAAGAGACAGTGTTTCAGAGCTGAAGGAGGAGACCAACTCTGAGGACACATATGAAACTCAAAGAAACACTAGGAATTTCAATGAGGGATGACTAACGGCCTACTTTTTGCTTTCTTGGCTTTGAGGTATGGTAAAAACATTGTTTTAAAGCGATGGTAAGCATTTATTTTATAGAATACCACACATAAAATGTCCTTACTACTACTGTCTGATATGTGCTGTATATTATATTTTATAGTACATACTGTATGGCCAAAAAAAAAAGGTCCAGCTCACAAATCAGCCAAATACATTACCCTTATTCAGAAAGGACGCATTAAATTGATCAAAAGTGACACTAAATACATTTATAATGTTATAAAACATTTTATTATTATTATTATTATTTATTTATTTCAAATAAATGATGTTCATTTGAACTAATATTCATCAAAGTTACCAAAAAAAATATTCAGTACTGTTTTCAACAAATAATTATCAGAAATGTTTCTTGAGCAGCAGATCAGCATATTAGAATGATTTCTGAAGGATCGTGTGACACTGAAAACTGGAGGAATGATGCTGAAAATTCAGCTTTGATCACAGGAATCAATTACATTTTAACATATATTCACATAGAAAACAGCTGTTTTAAATTGCAATAATATTTCACATTATTACAGTTTTTTACTGTATTTTTTATCAAATAATTTCAGCCTTGGTGAGCAGAAGAGACTTCCTTCAAAAGCATTGAAAAAATCCAGAAGACGGCAACATTTTGAACAGTATAGTTTATACGTTCTCATTATTTTAATGCATTTGGATGTTTTTAGTAATTCCCATTATTGTCAGTGCTGAAGTTTTTATTATTATTATTATTATTATTATTATTAGCATACATTAAAGAAACTACAAGAAATAAAACCACTGTATATAACATTATTTCAATGTAAATCAAAATAAAATAATGTTAGCAATGTTTCACATTAACAATAATAATAAAATAACAAAAATAAGAAAGAAAAAGAAATGAATTTCAATAAAGTATATATAAGTAAATATTTTTTTCTTTCTTTGTTTTTTATTTTTTACGAGATTCACCCATGGGTTAAATAAAAAATGCAAGTACATAAATAGTTAAAGCAAGTAAATAGCCTGCTGTTATTTTCGCAGTTCCGTTTTGCATCGCTAGTGGCGCAAAAACTGTTACAGCAGTTGTAAACTTAGTAGCCAACATTCGAGAAACTATAACCAGAGTCTAACAACTCCACCCTTTCTGTTTCCCCCAAAGCGAGCTTTTTTTTATCATTTAAACATATGGCCACTTACAGCTCATCTACAAAGACAGAAAAAAGCATCTCCTACACAGTTTGATCAATGTCTTTTGTCCATGCTAGAATTTCACTGCAGTAATAAACGATAACTCCAGCAACCAGCTCCCTGCCATCTGAGCCTGTCTCGCTCCAGAGACATGAGAACGAAACCAGAGTATTTTGTTTCTCTTCTGCTGTCTGTAATTTTGTTTTGATATCCACCTGCTGTCACCACTCTTGTGCATCATCCTTTACATGTGCCCTGCAAGTGTCGGGTGGGGGATAATGGCTCCCCCGACCGCAGGTAAATACAACCACCACAATGAAAAGAGGAAAAAACAGAAGTGCAATTTGCCTGAACAGAACCACAAGTGCCTTTCTATTGAATAATACATTCTCCACCCCAGAGTGCCCATTTGCTTCCTGAGCTTTCTCGTTATTACGAAAGAAAAGGCGTTCGGGCTCTTGAAGAAGGATGTGGGCTTTGGCCGGCCCTGGATCGCAGGAGCTGCTCGAGCTTTAGTTCGCGAGCATTGCTCTGTCTCCGGGGACTGGGAGCTGAGAGGATTAAATGGATGGCATATCAGTACAAAATTCAGATCAAAAGGCTAAGTTGGGCCAGTTAAAGGGTTGTGGCCCTGAAGTCCAAAGGGATTTCAAAGCCTCCTCGTTTAACAGAAACCCTTTTTTATCAGCTGCCACCCATCGTGTTGGATGTTGAAGCATGAAAATGGTCATATAGATAGAGCTTTGTTTTAGGCTTTGCGGATATACGTGGAGAGGCGAGTCTATTTCGATCCTGCTCTCGTTCTCTTGGGGCATAAATCGTTACAGAAACGTCCGTGCTTGGGCAATATTAGATTTTACATTATTCCAAAATCTGCTATAAAATAAATGCATATAGAATTTCATTGTATACCTGTAATTTAATATAATAAAGTAGTAATTAGCATGTAATAAAGTAGTAATTAACGTGTAGTGAAGTAGTAATAGAGTTTTAGGGTATTTTAGAACAGGAACTATAGATTTTTTTATAGTTTCTGAAACTGAGTAAGTAGTTTTGCATGTACAAAAGTTGCTAGGGTGTTCTGGATCGTTGTCATGCCGTGTTTGAAGCAGTTGTTACAGTATTGCTACAGTATTCTGGGTAGCTACTAGCTGGTCACCAACCACCAAGTCTATGATTTTCCAATCTGATTGCATGAGAACAAGGTGCCGATTTTGTATGAATTTGTACGATGTGGTGTAAAAATAAATAAATAAGCATTAAAGGAACACTCCACTCTTTTTGAAAATAGGCTAATTTTCCAACTCCCCTAGAGTTAAACAGTTGAGTTTTATCGTTTTCGAATCCATTCAGCCAATCTCCGGGTCTGGCGGTAGCACTTTTAGCTGTAGCTTAGCATAGATCATTGAATCTGATTAGACCGTTAGCATCTCGCTCAAAAATGACCAAAGAGTTTCTGTATTTTTCCTATTTAAAACCTGACTCTTCTGTAGTTACATCGTGTACTAAGACCGACGGAAAATGAAAAGTCCTAGCGATATGGCTAGGAACTATACTCTCATTCCGGCGTAATAATCAAGGAACTTTGCTGCCATACCATGGGTGCAGCAGGCGCACTGATATTACGCAGCGCCTGAAAATAGTCCCCAGCACGCTCTCTGTGCAAGCAGACCCGGAGATCGGCTGAATGGATTCGAAAACGGTAAAACTCAACTGTTTAACTCTAGGGCAGTTGGAAAATGAGCCTATTTTCAAAAATAGTGGAGTGTTCCTTTAAGTTCCACCCTTAAACCTAACCAAAAGCAGATCGTATGCCAACATACGAATGAGATTCTGCGGATGTATACAAATTAGTCAACATGTAAAATAGTTGCAAATTGCCATGAAAAAGATTTCATGTAATATAGTAGTAATTATTATGTAATATAGTAGGAGTCGAGTTTATAGGGTGTTTTAGAACAATAATTATAGATTTCTTATATTTTCTGAAGAAAATGGGAGTAGTTCTCACATGTAAAAAAGTTGCTAGGGTGTTCTGGATCATTGCCACAGTGTTGAGTGTTTTTTCCAAACATTGTTATCTGGTTGCTAAAGTGATCAGAGTAGTTGCTACGTCCTTGTTAGTGTATTCTAGGTAGTTACCAGGTGGTCACTTACTGGCCAACCCCCAAGTCTCTACAATATTTCAAACCTGATCTTATGAGAAAACATATGCATTTTATGAGCTGATGAATTTGTATGAATTTGTACAGTGTGATTCACATGAAAAAAAAAGTAACGTTAAGGTCGACTCAAACTTAACTATCGGCGGGGAATCGTACCAAAACATACAAATGAGACAATACAGATATATACAAATTTACCACCAACTTGGCAACATGTACAATAGCCATACATTACCATGAAAAAGATGAATGAAAAATATTTTATGTAATAATAATAGTTATTATTATGTAATATAATAGTAATTATCATGTAATAAAATAGTAATAGATTTGTATGTTATGATTTGCACGAAAACGTACATTTTTTTGAAAATAAAAAGTCTTGGGTTCCTTCATAAATGTCAAATTTAAGCCTTTGGAGTTTTTTACTCATTTTATCCTCGACCAGGTGAAAAAAGTAAGTCTGTTATCTGAAAAAGTAATTGCAACCCCTAAAAACTGCGCATGAATTCAAATATCATTCATATCCATAAACAAAACCTGTGCAAATGACATGCCGATACTTCATCACTAACCCTCATGAACAATAATAACAGCCATGCTTGACTTAGCGAACACCACTTATACTTGTGTGGTAAAATGTATAATATATACTGTATATGCTGTTATATAACGATGATATTGAGAGACTGATTTAATTAGTTGAAGTCAAGTCTGTAGCATTTCTGCAGCTCTGGGCCCCAGCTCATGTTGTTCTACATGTCTGACCTGCAGGTCACTTGCTGGTCACCACTAATCCTCATGTTAATGCCAACGACAGGAAGTGAGAGGAGGTTTTTTAAAGAGCTTTCACTGCTTTCCTCTGTTTGCGGTACTTGGAACGATTTAAACTACTTCCTCTGTGAGACACAATGACACAAGGCTTTTCAGCCTGACTGCACCTTGGCTTAAAAGATTCATAAGGATTGTTTTCTGCTGCTGATTTTGATTCCAGTTCCACAATTTTGATTTCTCAATGATAGTTTTTGGGCTAGACAAAAATCCTAAACAACACTTAATATGTTTGAAGTACTATTTAGAACAACAAAACTATTCTGAATGTGCCATTTGAACAGTCAGTAAGAAGCTTCACTAATTTAGGTCTCAAAAGCTTAAGCACTTTTGCGTATTGAGTACATAAATTATAAATGTATATATTTTTTAATTATTTAATTTTTTTTAACAAATTCTGTTGTGCTCCTCTGTTTTTTGACTCAAGGATGAGTAATTTGTGAACACTTTAACTTGATATCAAGAGAAAATGTAGCTTTTTTATGTGTTCCAACACAATCTTGTAATTCGTAACTATTTTAATAATGGCAAATTGGTTGGCAATTTCATATGAATTTTAACGTTATTTTTAGGAAAAAAAGTTTGCATAAAGGTCTAAATCTAACCCTCAATGGGGCGTAAGCAGATCATACTGAAACATAAAAATGAGATCATACGAAATCGAACAAATTCACCTACCAATTCAGCAAAACGTAAAATAGTTACGAATTGCAATGATATTGTGCTGAAACTGTTCCTCACTCGCTCTGCACTACAAACATTCTGTAAAAAATATTCTGTGAATGATACTCTATGAATTTTCTTACCAATTTGCCAAAACATAAAATTGTCATGAATTTCAATTAAATTGTATTGGAATGGTTCCTCAGACACTGCACAACAAACATCCTGTAAAAATATTCTTTGAATTAGATTGTACGAATTCATCCAAATTCGCTAATGAATTTGCCATAACTTAAAATCGTTACAAATTGCAATGAAACTGTGTTGGAAAGATTCCTCAAATGTTATGTGAATGAGACTGTAAGAATTAATACAAATGTGCTAGCCAATTCACCATTACATAAAATATGATAACGATTTACAATAAGACTGGTAAATAAAAGGTTAATGCTCTATCATGTTGGAAAATAAGAAACCCCCTACATCAAACCCAACATTAAACCGATAGCGTTAATAAATGTAAAATTTATATAAAAACACATTTGCTAATGCAACTGTGCTTTTAACTTCCTTCTATGTGGGTTTGAGCTGTTTTGTTGAACCGTAGTTTCACAGGATTCGTACCGGAGCGCCTTACTTCACAAGTGCAACGGCGTATCGGGTAAGCTACCGAGCAAACCTACTGTGTTAGAAAACCCATATACTGTATATGAAGCTGTATACAGTATGTGACGCTAACATTCAAAAGTATCAGTTTTCAAATCTCGCAATGTCAAAATAGTTTTGAAGTCATAACATAATATTGTGCAAGAATTGTGTGGAAAATTAGGCTTTCTTAATCAAAACGAGATCATACCAATTCACCTACAAATTCGCCATAACATATATTAGTTACAAATTGTAAAAAGAGTGTGTTGGACAATGTCAATGTATTTTTTTATGATTTTGCATTGGTCAGGGATTATTATTTTGTATTATTATACTAAATAAACATGTTAAATTGAAAAGCCTAGTATTTATAATATATGTCTTTTGCCGTGACGCTGTACTGTATATTTGCGGTACATTGCTGCAACTGAATAGAAATTACAGACATGTATTTGATTAAAGCAACCAGTGGAAATAACAATCTTCTGCACCTGATATTGCTATCTAATCTCTCTCCCAGCCCCTTTGGTACGGCATAAACCTCATCACTGCTGATTCTGGACTTGTTTCAGTGTTGGATTAAAATGTTTATCAATTATCACTCCCATTAGGAAGGAGCACTCCATTCACTCTCCCGCTAATTGAATCATTGAATAATTTCTGCTTCCTAAGGAGATGCAGGCGTTTGCAAACAGTGCCATTCCGTTTCTCGATTGCCAGATATGTTTATTAATTTTCCCGACCCCTGGTGTTTGGAGGCAGCACAGAGAGCTGTCACATGCAGCCATGAGCCCATCTCACCAGGAGATCTCTCTATTACAGATAAACGGGTACACAGGAGAGGGGACAAAATTATAAAAAATTAAGAGCTCCCCCACTGAGAAAATGTGTTGCAACCTTGAATGGGGGGAGCTGTGTGGAAAAGAGGTAGGGGGTGAAGTCATGACAAAACAAATACTGTTATTGAATTGTCATGAGAGAGACAATGTTGTGACTATGAATGGGGCAGTTCAGAGATACTAAAATCACACACGTCTGCCAGCACTTTACTGACAATCTGCCCTGAACTTACATTCATAATCAGTCTATATTCTCAAATTATCTTATAGTATTCAGTCTGTCTGTCTGTCCATCTATCTATATATCGTCTGTCTATCTATCTATTGTATGTATGTCTGTCTGTCTGTCTGTCCATCTATCTATATATCATCTGTCTATCTATCTATCGTATGTCTGTCTGTCTGTCTGTCTGTCTATCTATCTATCGTCTGTCTATCTATCTATTGTCTGTTTGTCTGTCTGTCTGTCTGTCTATCTATCTATCTATCTATCTATCTATCTATCTAGAATGCCTTTATGTAGGGTCTTCTCAAGATTTGTTTGAACTAAATTTACTGGAACAGCAAAAACTGTAAATGAGAAAGCGGTTCACATACTTTTGGCCATAGAGTCTATCTATGAACAATAATAACAGTGCAGCGCAATATGAAAATCATGCATAAACTACTGAACTGTACTGAAGGCACAGCACTCATTCACACTGCATAATCATCTACAGTGTACCTTGTAGTAAACTCTATCTACACTGTTCACCATCCTTATTCATACCTCATGCTTCAGAAACTCCTGGAGTTAATCAACTGTGGCCACTGTACTGATGACCGTGATGATGATGATGATGATGCTTAGATAAGGAATGTATCCCAGCAATCAAAGCTCTCAGTGGAGTGTGGTGAGACTGTCAGCACGGGGTTATTGGACAGTCTATTGCTTTAGTGACACGAGCCAATGGAGCTCAGAGCTCAGGTGGACAATGTGCCACTATATTCCTGCAGCTCTCTCTGTTCAGCGCTGTAACTGTTGTAATTACATCCAACAGACATCAGACCAGCACAAGAGGTGCTAACAAATTTCAACTGACAACCAGTCAATGTTTCCAGATTCCCTTAAGGAGATGACATGTCTTGATCATGAAATTAAACGTTTGGTGTTTTATTAAGTTGTGCCTTTAAATGGCAACACTAAACAGAAAACACTGACCTGCACATAAAGAAATCCAGGTGATCTGAGAAAAAGAGAGTGGGAGAGAATATATGTGCGCTGGAAATGGAAAAGAAAAAAAAAACTTTTACCCATAAGCCATTCAGCTAACAGTGTATGAGAGAGAAGATCACTGGTTTAAGATGGAAGTGGGCGCTTTGTGCTGCGAGGACTCAGATATGTAATTTTGAGGCAAAAGCCGAGTAATAGTGAGAGTGTCTCACATCACAAGCCTCCTATCGTGAGGCTGTGAAATTTGGAGCCTCTGTGTCTTGGATCCAATTCATTACCGTTCTAGTATGTCCTGTAGATACGTTCTTCAATTATTTTTTCCCACTTTAATGTGCCAACAGTAAATCAATATTAGTCAACCAATGTAATTGCTCCTCGTGAAATAAAGCACATTCGATAGTATGAAAAAAAAATCAAAGAGGAGATAAAATGTCCTCGGGCCTGTTGAGAATTTGCATTTTTTACTGTACACTTAAGGCAGCTTCTATGATTTGACACAACGGTTACAGCTGCTGAATCTTGGTTTTTGGAGAAGCATGCAGAAGATTCAGTATGTTAACATCACTGCTTTATATTTAAGAGCTTATTGCATCTCAGTTTAAACTCTATTTCATAACTGCTAGTACAAAACAAAAGTATGGCAAAAAAAAAAAATATGGTAGGCACTTTAGAATAGGGAACAATTCTCTCTATTAACTAGTTGCTTATTAGCATGCCTATTATTAACATATTATTGCTTATAAAGTACATATTCTGCTTGACCATATTCTACATCCCTAATCCTACCCAATACAACTACCTTACTAACTATCAATACGCAGTAATTAGGAGTTTATTGAGGCAAAAGTCATAGTTAATGGTTTGTTAATAGCGAGAATTGGACTTTAAAATATAGTGTGACCAAAAACATTCCTCTTCAAATGAATAAAACTCAACTCAAAATCCATACGAATATACAGTCTTTTTTTTTTGGCATTAATGACACCAAATGTAGTGATATTTTCAAGTTTTTTTAGTTCTTTATGGCGCTCTACAACTGTAGTCCCCATTCATTTTCAATTCTTTTGTACTGTATAATGGGGAAGAAAAGATTTCTTTCACTCTTGGAAAATCATTAGGGTAATACATTTTCCAACGCTGTCTCACGGCCAATTTGTATGTTATTTTACGAAGTGGCTAATTCGTACAAATTCATACAGCCTCACTCGTACAATTTTGTACGTTTTATGTGAGGAGTAGGTTTAGGGACGTTATTAGGGGTTGTCATTCATACAAATTTTACACCTCGTAAAATACGAATGATTTTTCACAAAACATGCAAATTTGTTTGAGCCAGGTTGTACGAATTCGTACAAATTAGCTACCTTGTAAAATATGTACAAATTGCAGTGATATCAGGTTGAAATATTCCAAAATGCTGAACTATACATTTAAAATATTTTTATATATAAAATATAAATATTTGTAATATCTATTGTGTAATATTAGGACAATGAAGACAAAAAAAGAATTGTCCCAGTCTGCTTGGATCTTTAAAAATAATCTTTTTACTTAAAACATTCTATTTTTAAATAACATATACTGTTGAAAAAAGTTAGAGCTACATTAATTTAATAAAATAACAGCACTTCTTTAATAAGTAAATAAGTTATTTTCTATTAAAACAAGCTGCTCCTTTCATGTTTCCCTTATGAGAGACAAGTCTAATTTAGGCCAACAGAGAGGAGGGTTTCATTTGGTGAGGGATCTCGCTTGGGTGAAGAAAGCATTGCTGTCTGGCAGACAGCTCAGGTAGTTTTGTTGGGCCCGAGCCTGCAAACCGATGCCAAGAAACCTAATCCTATTAATAAAACAAAAATCAAAGCAAACACGACAACGCTAACCTCTGTGCGCCCTCCTGGCTCGACCCAAACGCTCAGTGGAATCTTAAAAGCCAGTCTTGAACAAGCTCTGACGGAGCGTTTTCAAAACGTTGCGTGCCGCGGAGAGACCCAGGTGAGAAGAGTAGATTTGGATGTATGACACACACAAACACACACCTAATAGAATGTAAGCACAGCACACAAAACCACGGAAAATAAGGAACATGGAAACATAGATTTGTAATGTACATAAGATGGTGCGTCAACTATAAATTTGAAGCGTATTTGACAAATTGAGTGCTACTAAGTACGTTTTCCTTCTAGCCGACTGTATTTGAAATACCACACTCAAACAGTCCTAATCCTTGCGGTAAAAGATCAGACGGTTTCATGTCAGACTCTTTCAAATGTATGCAAACAAGTCCAGTTGAAACTAGTCAAGTTCAACACTCGAGCAGAGCACATATGAAAAGATAAGCCAGCCTTAATGGCATAAACTCGGCCCTCCTGTGCTATCAGCTTCAACTTTTTGAAATAGTTCACGGTAGATAGAGAGAGCTTATCTCACTGACTGTTCTGTTGTGTGCTCACCATCAGAGCCGTGAAAACACAGGAATGTTTCGGAAAGTTTCACCTGTTGAAATGCAATGACAGTTCGAACAGAATTATTAAGCAAATCACTTCAGCTTGTGTGGAAAACTATGGAAGTGGGAACGCAGGTGTCTGGGTCAAGAAAAAAAAAACATAAAACATATAGAATCACCATTTTATAAGGTTATTAAAGTTGTGAAGATTTTGCCTTTTCACTTTTTTTTTCATCAGATTTGGAGAAATGTAGCATTGCATCACTTGCTCACCAATGGATCATCTGCAGTGAATGGGTGCCGTCAGAATGAGAGACCAAACAGCTGATAAAAACATCACAATAATCCACAAGCAATCCACACCACTCCAGTCCATCAGTTAATGTCTTGTGAAGTGAAAAAATGTATGTTTGTAAGTAACAAATGCATCATTAAGATGTTTTAACTTTAAACCAATGCTTCCAGCTAAAATGCAAATGCATAATCCATAATATTGCTCTCTCCAATGAAAAAGTGGTCTAGTCTGAATCAGGAGAGAAATCTGCACAGATCAAACACAATTTACAAGCCAAAACAGCTCTAAACAACTATGTATGTGGGTGGATTTTGATGTGACTCCACTGGAGGAAGCGTTATCATGGACTAATTTAAATATAATTTAATATAAAGGCTTGGTAAAGATTTCTACTTTTTTTAAACGTGTGCATGCATAAACATACTCTTGCATTTTTAATTTAGCCAATACGTCAATTTTAGTGTATTTATCTACACTGTATGTGTGTAAATATTATATGCAAAAACTTACGAAAGATACTTGTTATACTATGGAAAACTTCTATGTGATTAAGTTTTGGTAACACTTTATTTTACAGTGTTGTGGTTACAAATGCTACATGTACTTATAGTAATAACAGTGAATTATGCATAATTACATGCAACTAACACTAAACCAAACCCTAATCATAACCCGCACTCTATAGTAAGTACATGTTGTTAATTAACATTACGCAGTACTTAATAGTATAATTACACTGTAACAAGGACACATTCAATTTAAATGTAACCAGAGTTTTATTGTTGTTAAAAAAAAAACACAGGATATTGGTTTGAACATTAAAAAGTGAGTAAATAATGACAATTCTTAATTTGGGTGTTACTGTTTTTAACTAATAATTTAACATAACAGTAAATTTAGCACATGATAATTTTCTTGTAGACTTGTTTAAAAATTTTCATAAGAAATATCAACAAATTTCTACGCCTGATCAGATTTATTCAAATAAAAGTCAGCGGTCAAAAGTCACAGATCTTAATATGAGCTAAAACATTTCTCACCAAATTCTTCCAAGATCACATGATCCAAATCATGATATCTGCAGGAACATCCTGTATCCAATTTATGTCTGTATTTTTAATTAAGAAACTTATTTGTGATCGGTTACTTCAGACCTAGCTTTGATTGACTGACAGATCTGAGAACAGTTTGAGATATTGAGAACAGAAACTCTAGAAGAGACGTGTGAGAAGAAAAATCAGAAAAATAGACAAAATTATGTTCGTTCTCCATTTAATCTCAATACTGCTTGGAGGAAACAAACGGGATATTATAGAGATACAGATTCTTTCCTATTAGTTTATAAGTAGCTAGTTAATATATGTTTAGCATGATATAACATCCTGCACTAAATTTGACCAATTTTAAACAATATTTTTATTACAATCAACAGACGAAACATTTTCTCCCATAATCCTTTCCTAATTTGGCACACTCATTCAATTTTCAGTGAAAACATCAGCATGTTTACAGAGATTAAGTTGTAGTAGAACTGAATCACAATGCTTCTTTAGGGTCCCTAACTCACTCTACCCATCAGGCCTTCTGCTGGCAGTCTAACGCAAACATTTGGTTAGATCTGGTGTTGCGTCTCTTCCTCTTTTCATGCTGAAGAAAGTCAAGACAACGGTTTAGATGTGCGTTATCTCTGCTCCCCTACACTGTTGTTTGCTGGAGGGACACCTGCTAAAAGACACATTCAGCTGGACCCGAATGAAAAGCATGCATGAAGGCCATGAAAATCGGCTTTTGTCTTATCTAATGAATATGTCCTTATGGTGAGAAAGCGCATAGGGCTTGGGCCCTGGAGGGGTGCTGAACCGTCCCGCACATGAATGGCAGCAGAGGAGGGAAGTGTGCCTTTGTAAAAGAGTTGGCCTATGGGGGAGTCTCCACATGCGCTGAAGGAAGTGGTAATTAATGGATAGTGAGTGACTCTCCATGAATGGGACGCTGACAATAGAGAAACGTTAAAGCTGAGTTAGCAGAGACTGAAAGGGAAAGTGGAAAGTTCAAAGATGGCCACTGCTCGCAAAGCCCCCATGATCCTCTCTGCCCTTCCCTTTATCATCAGCTGTAGAGTTTGTTTTGCGCCTGTGGTGATCGAACAATAGGGTTCATTTGATGCAATTTTACTAAGCCACCCAGAAATTCGTTCATATTTCAATAAGTACTCACTCACAAAATAAAACTACTCGCCCTTGTGTTGTTGCAACTGTCCTACTTTTGGGAAAACACAAAAGGAGAAACACTAAGGAATTTAAACGCTGCTCTTTTCCATACAAAATTATTCTACATTCGCACACTGTATTCTACATCTTCTACATCTTTAAAAATGACTTAGTATTTTGTTGTTGTTTTACTATAACTTGTGTACAGCTAAACTTTTTATGTAAGCGTTAATTCATTTACATTCAATGTACCACTTAACAATGGTGCTACAGTCATATAGTCGTAATATTAAATACAGCACAATTCAAAACATCTCAATAGGCTTCATTTACAAATTTCTGGGAAATTTGTTAGTAAAACTATTTATAAATAAATTCTGATTGAACTAAAACAAAACAAAACATAATTTTTCAAAGTTGCAAAGAAAATATAAACCATGTATAGGTGCATCTATATAAGAAAAGAAAAGTTTGATGTGAGCTCCAGGGTGTCAGCAGTCATTCAGTGCTCATGAACCCACCGAAAGCAGCCTCACCTCGGCCAGGTATTCTGGAATTTTCCGCTGGCTCTGGTGTCTCTATAGTGGTTAAACAAGTTTGTATTGGATAAATCTAACAGGCAGTCTTTGGTGCCATTAATCTATTATTTGTTCCAGAATAACTTTGGCTGAGGGCAAAATCTCATCACGTTATATTTTATGTAACTTCAAGGCTGTATATCAGAGCGCTGTGAGTGTACTTTTGACTGAATTGCCTAGCAAGTTCTATGATGGCTTGTCACGTTACGCTGCCGGAAGAAACGCAGGAGCTGTGGATAAACGAAACTGTCATTTATTAAATCCAACACAGGGTAAATCCACACTAGGAAAGGAAGGAAGACACACGTACACAACTTGTAGACCCGACAAAGGTGGAAGGCAGAGACTGGAACTAAATACATGGGATAATAAGATAATTGGGAGGAACTCAGGTGAACAGAATGACTAATTAGACAGAACGAGAACAGGAACAAAACCAAATATGGGCACATGAGGGAGGAAACGCACACAGACCAGGTCCATAATCCTGACATGGCTGTTGTTGTTGTTTAATACATATTATTATTCAATAAAAAATTTTTATATAAATAATAGCAGTATTTAATTATATTTAGTTTAATTATATTTAGTATTGGTGTGTGTGTTCGTGATGGTAATTTTAGTTACATTGTTCCGCCATTAGATGGCGACAACAGACTCTTTTTTTAAGCGAGTTCGCAGTAAAGAGACTGAAATGCTGTTGTAAACAAGGAAGTTATTTTTTCTTTTAACAACAGCTTGTAAGATTCAGCCAACAAATGCACTGAGCAGTGCTGTCTTTGGAAATCACCCTTAACAGATGAAAGGATAGTACAAGCCCATCAGACATTCAAACTAATGTTTTATTGTGAATATGAGATTGATCTGAAGAATGAATGCCATATCAGTTGCAGGTAATCACACTCGCTCAGTCCATCTCTCTCTCATAATACTCTACTACACATAATACACGGCTTTTACTACAGTTCAATCATGACAACTCTCGGAAGATTTTAGCATGGTGATGGATATGATAATGTTAATGTATTTGGTCTTGGCGGAATAGATCATCTACGCTGCTGCTGAATTGCTGCTGCTGTTGGTTATTGCTGTAGTTGTAGATTATTGCTGCTGCTGCAAGCAAGTACAGGAACTTGCTACTGCCAATGCATATGGCGATACGGTGCCGTGAGTATTTAAGACATACTGCTGCTGCACAAATAGCATATAAAATAACCCATAGCAGATCTATACAGGTGGAGCTGGGGAAGGTGGAGGGTTTCAGAGAAACTCTGAAAGCACACTGCAGGAATCTCTGCCAGCTGAATGCTCTGAATGCTAGCCAGCCATATAAATGCAAGGCAGTAAGCTCATTGGCTGCATATGCAACATCAACCAATCAGCTTGTGCCAAGTTTAACTCTCTGAATATCATCAGTTACGTTAACACCCCATCAGAATGCGCCATCTAGAGTTTCATGACTGAACCATATATTAATACAATAAGATTTTAATGAAGCAACTCAACGTTCCTTTGTTACTAGTTCTAAAGTGATATTTTGGAATTAGTAACAGAGGCTTGGACTCAGCTGTTAAACTTTAAACTTTAGATTTGAATCCGTGGTGGAACAAAGTACTTCTGCACAAAAGAGGACTTTTAGAGACATTCTGTTTTTTTATAATGTATTTACACACTCGTGCCATCAAATTGTTGTATAAACACAATATCACATGAGTAGCCGTGCGATATGGCTGTATATCGGCACGCTGTGATTACCTACGGCCAAATCACAGCCATGTCGATATACAGCCATGTCTCACGTCTACTCGTGTGATTGTCACAATGCTACTGTGAGGAGCAAAGGAGCAAGGCGACGAAGGAGATTCAGGATAACACACTTTAATTTTCCTGACCATGGGTAACACAGGGCAGGCAGGAACACACATGTAGCACTTGTATAGACAAACAATACCAGACAGGGAACACGGGACAGACGACACTATAAATACAGGACTAAACGAGGGGAATAGACAAGACACACCTGAACCAAATGAATGTAATCAAACGAGGGAGAAACAGGGTCATGGGGAGCAAAACACACACAGACAGTCCATAATCCTGACAGTGATATTGCTCATATACATATTTATATATACTCTCTGACAATAATATACACTGACAATAAAAACTGAAATACATGTAATTGAAAGCTAAATGGCAATATTTTAAAACTAAAATTCAGATACACACAATAAAATGGTTTGTTGGTAATATAATATCTCAAGTGTGCATCAGGATATGCAATATGTACAGGAGGTTTCTGCTGTATTATTTGTTTTCCAATAGTATGTGGGTCTAGTAAAAAGACAGGTCTCATCTTTATTATATAGATGTTTGTATTGCTCTAATACAAATGAGATCCTTAACCTCTATTCATCATAAAAGGCAAACATACTAAAATATCTCACACTTCAGCTCTAAATGATTTTATAGGTAGGAGGTAATCAAAGCATTCGTTAAAGAGATGCTGATTCATGCAGGTATTGTTGATGAAAGTGGTGGGTAGAAAGCATTTGTTGTTACCGTGCAAATGGCAGCCTATTAACCACAAATGTGATTGAGCAATGTATGCAACGACAAAGCAAACAAACGGCTACTGGTGTAATTTTACATTTCTACATGATTGATTCTCTATTAATTATCACAGCATAAATGTTACGGGAAGTCAAACATGTAGCATTAAATGGCAATTTCATTGTGACAAAAAAAATAGTACTCATAAAAACAATAACAAAACCAGTTTTCCAGGATAAGACCTGCAATGTACAATTTTAAAATTGCCTCTTATCATGATACAGCTACTGCTGCAAGGCATCGGTGCTGTTCAAACATGCCGTTTAAACATTCACACGGGACTGTACGGATATGGGTGCCGTGAGCTATCAGGAGGGTGGTGTGTGTGTGTGTGTGTGTGTGTGTGTGTGTGTGTGTGTGTGTGTATGTACACAGGGTCACCCGGGTGTCAAGATGTAGGTTGGGATAAGGGTGCGTGTGCATCCTGGTGGCCCGATCAGACAGACTCTTGATTCCAGAATGCAGCGCGATGATCAGAGCTGATGAGTAGTTTTGGATTGTCATGATGTATGCAATCTTAGCAGACTGATATGACACAATTAAAACACAAACAAACAAACAAATACATTGAAATGAGAGTATTTTATTTTGTTGTTGTTTCTATTTTTTAAATTTCATATTTTAGATTATATTTATTATTATTGCATTGTGCTGTAATGCAAATCAATCAATCAATCAATCAGTCAATCCCACCAGGCTTATTGTTCAATAAACAAAACCATACCAATTTCATTACTTGAAATAAAACATTAACAAAATAAAATATTAAAAATGTTTTTTATTTATTTCAGCTAGTTGCAATATCTCATTTATGTTTAATTATATTACTAACGTAACTATATTAAAAACTAAAACTTAATGAAAACGATATAGACATTTAATTATATTTTATACACATATTTATAATTTATGTACACAATTATATAAATATATTTAAACTAAAAAGCTAAGATAATTGACAAAAACACAACAAAATTACTTAAGCTTCGCTAAAACAAACTAAAATTAAAACGAAAACAGGTTGCACTACAGATTGTAGATTGCACGTTTTTATAAATAACTGAACCTTAGAGGGACATTGTTCTTATTGTTGAAACAAAAACTGTTAATAATATTTTTTTTGATTAAATTAAAACAAATAAAAGTAAAAATATCTACTAAAGATGACTAAGATAAAAGTCATACAATTTACAAAATATTTGAAATAAATATTTTATAAAAACTAATATTTTGAAGTAATAAACATTACAAAAGCACTCAAAATTACAAGAACTTACACTACAATTAAAATGAAAACTGAAAGTATTAAAAAATAAATCTAATTCAAAATATTAACAAAAAACTATAACCAACTATAATATAAAAAACAAGCACATCAAATGCTACTAAAATAAAACTGACACTAAAGAGATCTATGGTGGGGGGGTCATGAAAAAATATTTTCCGATTTTGTGAACCATAAATAAATGTGATATTGAAACTATTTTCACTCAGAAATTGGCAATACATTTCAAAATTAATTACAGACACTCAGCTGTTTGTTTGTTTGTCCACCAAAACATTTTTATAGTGAACAATCATAAACATAATATACATATTAAAAACACTGAACCTGCTGTTCATAAGAAATGCATTTCAAGTCACTTTCTCCAAGACAAAAGCAGATAAATGCTAGGTTTGCAAGACAGGCCTGGGAAACTGATCAGAAATAACATGATATGAACATAATGAGGGTGCAAAGTGCAGTGACCAAGTGTTTGCCATCCGATATGTAATATCAGGCTATATTAATTCAAAGGAATCAGTTCATCAACAACAATTCCTCAACAACAGCAAAACTGCAGTCGCACTGCACGACGGCATGACGGGAATGTTCGCTGAATTATCAACGTAAATTACGTTGACTTCTGAGGAGCGCCAAGAGCACAGCTTAATCACATTTAATTATGTTTCCAACAAAGTATTACATGTATCTCTTTAATTACTAAGAGGAAGTTCAGTTTTATCCTTGAATCAAGTATCTTGGCCAAGATTCATTAACAGGCGCTGTCAATCAAGCACTAAAACAATGCGTAATTAAAAAATCAATTTAGCTGGAAAAAAAAAACGCAAACGGAGGAATCAACAAAAGAATGAGGAGACACTATTAAAGACGGGACTGGAAGCTGCGTTCGGGAGATTCTGTGTTACTGGCAGCTGTCCTCATATTTGTCTTATTGTAGCGCTGCTGCTGGAATTTCAATCTCGTTTTCTAGCCGTTTCCAGCTTAATGAGCTTGACCTTGTAGCGTAGGTTGATGTGCAAATGCTCTGTCACCTCACAGTTATCTTTAGGCACATATCGGTGCTTCACCTTGCATTGGTGCTGACGGACGTGTTGCTCCATTCACGATACCGCTCTGTCCTTGTGCCTTCATGAGCTCCTTCAGTTTTGCGTTTTTATAGTTCTAGGACATAATGTCCTTCTGAGTGCGCCATGTTTTAAGTGAAGGAGTCTTCTATAGGTTATGCCATGCTTATTGCTTGCATACTGAAACACTGGAACACAGTTAGCTGCTTCACTACTGCAAACACAGCTTAAGTAACCAATTTATAATGCTATATATCTATCTATCTTAAAATAATGTTCTGACAATGTTGCCAGGAAGTTTAGACAAAACAATAAAATAACTTTTCAGATTTTATTTTGTATATTTTTAGGTTATTTTTACTAGTTTTAGGTTTTATTTTTACATTTTATATTCCCTGATTTTTAGATTTTATTTTTACAACTGTAATAAAACATTCTGAGAATTTTACGGGGAAATCTTTGAGACATGATTTGTTGCATTTTTACAAACATAAAATAACTTTTACAGAATGTTCCCTATTTTTTAATAACCTAAAAATAACTACATATATACGTTTTTTTTATTTTAATTTTTTTAGTTTTATTTTTACAAATATAAAATAATGTTTCAAAAATGTTGCGGGGAAGTATTTTTTAAACAACCTAAAAATAATTGATCTAAAATGTTCTCTAATGGCTATTTGTGAGTTTTTATCGGTATTTTTATAACCAAAAAACGTCTGTACCTTTCCCAAAACATTCTGGGAGCCAGCAATTGAAGAGTTCATTTGCAAAAACCGATAACTCCATTTTTTTTCTTTAGAAATCAGGTTTTTTTATTGCGCATTCCAAGTAATATCAATCAAACTGCAGTTGGGTTGTTTTGATTAAGTAATAATAACAAACAAATACAGGTAATTTACAAAATTAAAGTTCATTGAAAGTATGTTTTTTTTATATTGAACGTTTGTTTTATAGCAAAAGCAGATAACTCCACGTTTCATGTTTTAGAGTTTAAAAAACACGTTTAATCTTTGTAATCTCCTCAGATGACAATGTAGATGCCTGATAAACGTTGTTTTTGTTGTGATCATAAACTGTATGGATGTGATTTCACGCAATACACGGAGCTTTTCCCTCACCATTGTAACGTGCTGCTTTTGCAAACTTCCGTGAAAACGTTTCAGCTTTTATTTTCTTTTTTTGCCCTGAAGAAGATATCACAGGTTCATCAAGTTCGTCGAAATTATCCACCCTCGATCACTTTTAGTCAGCTTTGACGAAACTCCTCTCAGCTAGCACGTCTTTTCAAAGTGAACGTAGCCTTGTCACCTGATCTGAATACAGCGCGCTGATTCGCTAAAATGGACTTATCGGCTTCTGTTCAAAAACAACAAGGGCACTTATAGTAAAATGTGAACTTGCGATGCCTCGAAAGTGGACAAAACCGGCTTTTTTGACAAAACGTGTTTCGGGTTCAGAACGCGCTACTGTATATGTGGAGAATAATGCACGGCAATCAGCTCATTTTTTTGAAAGTGGCGTTTATCGGTTTTTGCAAATGAACTCTTCCATTGTTAGCTGGGTCTGTGTGTCATACAAGTACTACTTTTGTGGGAAAATTTTTTATAAAAAAATAACATTTGCCATTATCATAAGCTAACAGCACAGTAATCCAATATGCAATATTGGATATAGTAATTATACTAACAGAAAATAGTTTTACACTTATTTTTATAACTAACATTTGTCACTTTTCCATTTTGAATTAACTTTACCATTGAGCTTATTGCAGTGTATTTTGGGATCTCGGTGAAGGATGCATGTAACGTTACTAAAGAAACAAGGTATCTTAGAAGGCATCATTATTTGGAACAGCCTTTTCCAAACATTTGGAACTTTCTTCATATTTGGAATGCATTGTATTCATTTGCCCCAGTAAAGTTGAAAAAACGAAATCAAGTGATGTCTTCCAGTTTGTGTCCTAACCACCAGGAGAGTACAATAACATTTTATAGTGCTGTTTGTGCCATGTAGCTCCGCCCACGAGGTAAACTCTTATTGGTCCAAAATCCTGCCTCAAATATCCTTTGACAGTAGGTGCGTTTCCATTACAGATTTGCTCAAAACTTTGGCGATATTTTATAAATGTCGATAAAAAAGTATTGCGAAATGATGGCGTTTCCATTAACCAATGTTATGAGACTTAAACGTAACATTTTGCCTCTCGCGATAAGTCATGGCAATGGATTTTGGTGGGATTTGGGCTATATTTATTCAAAGGAGGCCCTTATACTGGAGCGCGCGGCCACTTATGAAGTATTTCTTGGAGGTTATAGTACACTGAAGAATGATCATATGACTTCTTACATACGCCATGTGACCTGTAAATGCGAAAAAGCCGTTTCCATTGCAGTTTTGCGAATTATTCCTTTTTCACATTGCCTGAAAAACCACCTCATGCTAGCGTAAAAACTTTTCTCTGATATATGGCTGTTTTTGCAAAATTGATACGTTTCCATTAGGCGTATTTTCAATTCGCAATTTCAATTTGCACAATTTGAAGGGTAATGGAAACGCGCCTATTGACTGAGTCGCATTGCATAACAGGGCTGCCAAGTCTGCAGTTTTACCACAGAATTGGGCTACTTTTACAATGTTGCCACAGGTTGTTTTTGAAGTCCGCTGGTTAAAGTGATCTCCCTGGAATGCACAGAAAGACATAAAAAACATGATTAGGCTACTTTTGAATAGCAATTGTGCTGGTTTTGTTTTGCAGACCTGGCAACCCTGTCGCACAGCATTTAGGCTCTCAGCACAGTATAGGTTGCGTCTTACCTGGTTAGGACAGGTATAATGGTCACCTGTGGTCTTATTATCTCCAGCTTTCTGATGTACCATGGCCCTCATATCTGGCAGCGCTGCTTTTCATTTGGCTGTCAGACACGGCCTATCCCAGGACACAGTATGGTTCTCACATACTTAAATGAGTCTCATCCTCTCCAGATATTTTTAAACCTTCTTACACTCAACTCCTCAAAACTACTTTCCATTCCGCTTTAAGCACATTAATATTGCCTTCACAGATCTCCAATCTCCACTTATCCCTTTGGATTCCAGCTCCTTAGTGGAAGCTTAGTGGCCCTCCGTCTGAAGCCACGCAGACAACCTTGTCATCACCAAATTAAGAAATAATCACTCTTCCACCGCTAGCCAACTCGGACAATATGGCTCTCAGACGGTGTTTGTGAACGTTTTTCATAAGGAACGAAGAAAACTGTTAATAAACAAACTTGAAATTGGCTTTCTGAGGCCTAAAAGGACACACTAAGGGAATATGGGTGGCACTCGTCATAAATAGGGTGAAAATCGGTGTCTGCTTACTATTTTTAAAGCAATAAAGGCACAAGTCACAAGTTCTTCAAAGTGAGAACTATGAGATATGTTTATAAACTTTTTTTTTTTTTACCACAAATTACCTCAAATAATTAAGTTAATAACATAATCTGTCAAATATTTAATTAACTGTAGAAAAATTAAGAGTTTATTTTTATTTCCTTTTTTGGCATCCCACCCAACCATGATTTTCCCACTAATAAAAGAAAACTGAGCATTTTATACAATTGTGGACCATATGGAAGTATATGTGCTCCGTTATTGTATTTAAAGGGATAGTTCAGCCAAAAATAAAAATGTTCTCATCATTTACGCACCCTCATGTTGTTCCAAACCTTCTGTTGAACACAGAAAAAAATATATTTTGAAGAATGTTGGCAACCATACAGTTGCTCAGAGCCATTGACTTGCATAGTATTTTTTCTATAGATGGATGTCATTTGATACCAGCAACTGTTTTGATACCGACATTCTTCAAAATATCTTCTTTGTGTTCAACAGAAGACAGAAACTCATACAAGTATGGAACAACTTGAGGGTTAGTAAATAATGACAGAATTTTCATTTTAGGGTAAACTGTCCCTTTTAATCAGAGTATCAGAGTATTTACTTTGGGAAACTTTTACTTCTTTACATTCCGAAGCATAACAAAGTACGTTTTACGCCACTGTATTTCAGGAAAGCATATTGTTCTTCATATTTCGAACTGAATAAATAAACACCGCCTCTGAGACACAAAAGCAATGTCTAATTTGTGAACTGGATGATTATTTCCAATGAACATGTTGAATTGGTTTACAAATCTCTATCAAATAATTAGTTTAAATGTTAATACACAGTACTTCAGTTAAGATAATATACTTAATACAGAGTACTTTTTTTAGAAAATAGTTTTTTTTTTTTTTTTACAAAAAGAGTGAAAACAAATTTGGATGCCAATTTTGGTAAGTGTAAAATAAAATAGCTACTATACTATTTAGTACGAAGGTTGTTTTTTTGTTTTTTTTTGTAAGGAAAAATAAATTAACACTTTTTAAAAGAGTTTCAAGCATATTTTGTACCTTTTTTCTGCAAAGGGCCTGATACAAAATATGACAGCAAATAGCAGAATGAATTCCACGACAGCAACTCTACAAGGTCGCATTGGCGCCAAATAAATGAAATAGCGAGAGTTTGTATCATAATGTTACATATCAAGACTTAAAAAAAAAAAAATAACTCTCAGTCCGTCCTAAATGGCTTCTATCTGTCCAATCTGAAAATAATAACTCCTTAGTGTTTTTATCACGCCCCCTCAAGCGCTATCAGCTCATTTGTCTTCGAAGTGTCTAATTTTTTTTTCAAGTGCTGTGTTTGTATTGCCCGTTGATAAGGGCTGAAGGAAAATGGGTGTAGCTCTCTTTGCATTTGCAGAGTAGGTAAATGAACAGCACAGGCCCTTATCAAAGCGCCTGATGGGAGCACAAACGGACTGCGCAGCCTTCAAACGGGCAACGACACAGGGACAGAGTAGAAATTAATTGCGAGTGTGGATACAGTGGGGTGGGACCTCGAAACGCAACAGCTCATCGAGCGGGTGAGGATTGAGATGGATTTCTGTGCGAACAAACAAGTGTGTGATATTTATAAACATATACATTTTCCATTATGGCTGGCGACAAAAAGCTTTCCTCAGTGTATTAGGCGTGAATAGTGGGATTAGGGAGAGCAGTGCAGGTTGGGAGGGTTGGAAGATAACTGCTGCTTCATTAAACACACATCCAGACCCCCGTTCCACATCCCGTAACGTTCAATTGAAACACCAAGCTCAATTTCCATAAGAAAAAGCCCCAATGTCATGCAGGTAGGGTGAGTGCAACCCCCAACCCAGACGCCAAGCCGCCCCCAAACCCACTCGTATCACCTTCATTAATTCCCTGCACTTTAAACACGGCGAAGATTCAGGAAAAGCTTCAATTATGTCTATAGCAACTCACTTGCTGCATTTATTAAGTAGTAATTTTGTTACACAAGGCTAAACGAAAAAAAGTCTTCGGCTGACATAAAAGCTAGCTGACATTCTTTTCATCTAATCCAAATAGATGAGAGATGGGCTTTGCTTAAAAGTATGGATTTTTTGTTTACGTGCGGCTAAGAGCACTGCAATTTTTTAAAGATTTGTGCCATCGCTGCACTAACAATATAATCATATATTCCCAGGCAAAAACGCATTCCTAGTTCAAAGAGGAGAATTTCTTTGGCATATTAGAATTTTTAATCGCATAATACTCTCCTAGCGTTGCAAATCCTTGAGAATGGTTTAATTGCGTCTTAGAAATACGGTCCCAAAGAGGTTCTTGAAAACATAACCTTAACCCATTGAAGTTCATAGTGGGAACCGCTTATCTTCAGCATGTGACATTACTCTCGTATTAGTCAATATTTAAGAGATTTGCCTTAATTAAACAGGCAGAAAAAACATAGGTGAAGATACAGCATGTCTGTATATTATATATTTCAGACATTTGCACTACTTCACATCAGAATTGAATATATTTCAAAATAAACACAGTTCTTTGAGCAGCCATAGTTTCCCGCCAAAATACTTTTTAAATTGGTCAAACTATTTATTTGTTCTTGAAATTTTGTGACTTTTTTTCATGAATGTGCATGCAAAGTTTTGACATATGGATGTGTTTTGAGTAGGCTGTGCAAATTTTGCGTATATCGATTGTGTTGAGGTCAAATTGATTTCCACACAGTTCACCGAAAATCAACAGCAAAGAAAAAAACTGCGTATTATGTATGTCAAAGATCTGCATTACTTCACATCAGAACGGAATATATTTATAAAATATAGCTGCAAGCAGCAATTAAGGGGCTAAGCACATCAGAGGCAAAATGAGGAGCTAAGCATGGCAGCGGTCATCAGACCAACTGCAACATGGCTGAAAAATAAGAAATATAATCACTAGTGATATGATTTACTGGTTTATTGCTTTTGACCTATAGGTGGCACTGTTATCAAATTGATGTGGCGTGATCAGTGTGAAGTGACATTAGGGCCTTTCGCACCGCTTTAGTTTCAGAACTAAATGTACAGTACTAAAGTACTGGGACGATTTTGCGCGAACTATTTCCCAGTACCATTTAAAGGGTTGCATTCACACCGACAGTGTGTACTAAGAAGTGACATAAGCCGGTCCACAGCGACGTCATTTGTGCACGGCGTTCAAAAACAGAAACAAAGAAGAACAACGTTAACAACAAGAGGATGGAGGACGCTGTGATCGGAGCTGTGTCCGGTACTAAAATCGCACCCAGTTCCGGCGGTGCGAAAACACCAAAAAGTGGGTAGTTCCCCAATTAGTTCTGGTACTATGAAAAGGTTCCCGCGGTGCGAAAGGCCCTAATGGCACACACAAGTTTGGTGTCAATATGTCAAAGCTTTGCAGAAATACAGCTTCAGATACAGTTTGGAATCATGCCATCAGATTTGATGATGCACTAAATGAAAATCATTTCATCTATGGACACAAATATTTTGTTCATTTTTTTGCCAGCATGGTCTAAAGATGATCTGAGTCAAATTTGGACCAACGGTCTAGGAGGAGTTTGAAAAAGTAGGTTTTCAACATAAATCAAAATGGCGGAAGGAATTTCATCCAGTTATGACATAATTTGGTATCGATGTTCTCAGCATGATCTAAGGAATCTATCAAGACCAGTCTCATGACAATAGGCAAAAGTAATAAAAACGTTTTTTTTCGACCACAAGGTGCCACTGCCCCAAATTTTTTGAGTACCTTCAAGGCATGGTCGAAGACACATACCAAGTATTGTGACGATACGCCAATGCATTCATAAAATAAGGCATTTTATGACAAAATTCTAAATAGTTGACACCCACAATAACTGACAAGGGAAAATTGGATATTGTTTGATTCAATGTGCTGCGTTTTGTGATTTTTTAGGTTATAAGCAAAAATAGCAATATTTCATATCTCCTGACCACTATGTGGTTGAAACTGTGCAGGTACCTTCAGGTCATGGTTATTATAACACACTAAGTTTGGTTTGAATACACTAAAGTGTTGTGCTCTTCGTCGAATTCGTCCGTGCATCATTCAAGAATGGTTTGACTTAAAAACTTGAATTCAATAACTTTTTGCAAGCATGGTCTGAAGATGATCTGAGCCAATTTTGTTGAAAATCAGACAGACCATCTAGAACAAGTTCGAAAAAGTCATTCAAAAATTGCAAAAAATCTTGACCCATAAATATTTAACCCACCATGAGCCAAGAAATCAGAGGAAAATTAATCTTGCTTCTGAACTTTACAGTTCAAAAGTTATTAGCATAAACATGATAGCAAATTTGAGCTGTTGGTGGCTCTAGAGGGTTTGAGTTAGAGACTCCAAACTTGTTTTGGTTAATGTTCAGACTGTCCTCTATCTGTGTGCCAAATTGCATTACTTTCCCGCACGCGGTTCTATGGACTGAAATAGACTCAACAGCGGAAGATGAAGAAGAAGAAAAAAGATACAATAGGTGTTTACGTTCCTTCGGTGCTTGGTCCCTAATAATCACAGTTCTATAAGTGGCTATAGTTTCCCGCTGAAATACTATAGTCACTTTTTAAACTGCTTTAAACACTGGTCAAACAATTTATTTCTTTTTAAAATGTGCGTGCAAGGTTTCAACACGCTATTAGCATGTCCCTCAATCATGTCCCCTATTATAGTTATAGTTTCTGCCATAGAATGATAAAAATCAGTCACTTATGAGTCCTGTTTTCGTTAAGATACTGGCCTAAAAGGTAGCTGCCTATGTAGGCATTATACAGCAAGACAACCCAGTAGGTTTTGTAACCTTCTTACTGTGTTTAAAAAAGATCAGAATATGAATTTATTATGAAACTCACAATAATAACAATAATCTTGCTAGTATGGGACAGTTCAGCGGAAATTTAGTTGCATGATAAATTTTGTAAGGGGAGCCTTGAGCAGCTGTATGAATTGCAGATTTAATTTAATGAATGAGTGTCTAAGCAGCACTTTCTGTCATTGCTTGCACATTTCATATAATCAAAACTAACTGCACCTAAACCAATTACTATCCAGTTAGTCACCAAAAATAAAAAATAATAAAAAATAAATAAATACATACATAAAAATTTCAATTAAGGCCAAACTTTAACAGCAACCTCTACAGAGCTACAGAAGCAGGTTAATGTGAATTATGTGAGGATTAACTTTCAAAAGCACATTAATCATAATAGATTATTGACTTACATTTCCAAATATGGAGCACCTTGAAGTTTTGTTTGCTCTACAGCTGTTTTATTGCTCTGATTCAGGTCTGTATTTAAAAGGATTACTGCCTTAAAACAGTTGAGATGAAGCAAATAAAGGAATAGTTTGTTCCAAACTTGTATGACTTTTATTCTTCTGTGTACTTGAGAATATATTTAAAATTCTATATATATAATAAAATATACATTTGAATTATATATACATATATATATATATATATATATATATATTTGAACTTGAACTCTCCTGTTTATATTTGTACAAACATTTCTGCCATTTTAGCAAACAACATAGCGGTGATGAAATATTATATGTTTCTTGTTTACCCCGAACTTTGATTGCTTAAATTTTGGTAAAAGGAGACAAAGAATATGAAATGGGAAAGTTGTTTTGCTAGTGTGACATGTTATAAAACTGGTGGCCAAATAAGACATAGGCAAACTATTGTATTTTCATCCATTCAAAAAATGTGTTCAAAATTCACATTTTGCTTACAATGTTGCTTTTTCGCAATTCCAGGCATGTGCTGGTGAGATTGAAAACTGGACAAAAGAAACTAGTTGTGAGTGAGAAGTGCTGACAGCTCAACAAGAGGAAATAAGACACCTTTCTCAATCATTTGGGAAGCCAAATGTGATCTGGCTGTCAGAACGTGGCGATGCACAAACCGAGATGCAAAGTTGTAATCTATGTCAAAACAGCAGTTAGAGCGAGTGGCGTGGAGTAGCGTTTGGGGAGGTTAAGGTCTGTGGGAGAGGGGGAAATGTCAATTGGTTTGGAGGAAGAAAGACATGTCATTCAGTGCTAGACTATCTTTTCCAATCGTCAGATGAAATGCCAGTTTTGCTCCAGGACAGCGTTTAAGCTGACAGAGGAAGCCTTGTTTGAGGCCGTTACCTCAGGGCTGGCACAGACCGCAGCTTCCGTGGGCTTGCTGGATTTATGAAGAAACGTGCCTTGAGTCTTTCAGTTTGTCCTACTTAATCATAGTTGAATCACTTCTGAACTCTTAGCTTTTTCAAAACATATTTAAAAAGACGATTAAAACTCATTTATAATAAATACTGAAATTGTGGATAAATAGTGTGTGAAATGTATCATCTATGATAATATGTAATTGTTGTTTTAACAATAGCTGACATTATGAAGTATGTCACTCACTTTGCAAAAACAAACAAAAACACGTCCAAAAGTATTCACTGTGTGATAGAACCTAGAATGCCCCTATAATTCACATTATACAAGCAAAAAACATCCATGTATGGGTTTTTGTTTTGTGTATTTATATACAGTATGATATAGTTAAGTAGTATCACACAAGCAAAAGTGTAGTTTTTCTGAATATTTGTGCTTAAACGCGAGTTAATATTGAGTTAATAATGAGTGAGTTACATTTTAGACATCATATTGTCTGCTTTTGCTGTGTTTCGCCAATGAAAATAGTTCCAGACAAAGATGATGCAGAACATTTGTGCGTCACAGAGCAAAACTTGAATGAATCTGTTTTTAAATGAATCATTTGAGTCAATGATTGAATTACCCATTCATAAAGACAGTCATTTGCTTCATTTCTAAATGAATCAACCATTTTGAATGAATCGTTTGAATGAATGATTCAATATATCCCTTATTAAGTCAGGGTTGGGCTGCCACCTACTGGCGGTTTTACACAGGCCTAGAACAAAAACACACACAAAAAAAACATCGCCTCATAATCATTATCGAAAAAAAAAATATCAAGATTATTATTTTTTTTGTTATTATGGCACACAACTAAAAAAACTTGTATTTAAAGTGAAGTGTGTAATTTTTGCATCATAAGGGTGAGTAGCAAAATTATTTCGTTAATTTTGCGGTGAATTAATGCAGCCAACATAGGGAAAACTTTCAGCCTCAAGCGAAATTCCTGGTCAGGTGAATCCTTATTAAAACGACTCACATTTTGATGGCAAAAATTTGCAAAAACAATGGTACATGTGAATGCATCTTTAGCATCACCAAACAGAATTGCTTAATTAATGCGTTTTTTTTATTTTATTTTTTTATAACAATAAATTTGTTGACCACTCCCATCATCTATCGTTGGTCAGACAAACAGATAGCACCGCCCTAAACTCACGCCATTGGTTGAGCCAGTGTTGCTTTATTGGACTTGTTATGATACTCAAACAAACAGATCCAAACCACTTTCAAATTTCGAATTACTTGTAGATTACTTCAATTTGTCATATTAAACAGACATAATACAAGGAAGTATTTTAACACTGAATAAAAACAGGGTTTGCCACAAGAAAGAGATTGACTTCATACACAGATTATTTAGTCTTGTCTGTTGGAAACTTTGAAAGTCACACTGGATAGTAAACATGGCTGTCAAACCCAAACACTGACTAAACAGTTCATGAAGGTCAGCAGTGCAACACTGTACAGCTAAAATAGTGTTTCACATTTTATAACTAAGTCAATTTCTTTATCTGCTGCTTTGTGATTTATTAACCAGGAAAACTTCTCAAACGTTTTGAAATGACAGATACTGCACTTTTGAACTCTTAATATTTGTGTTTTAGATTTGGACTTGTCTGCATAGATTTAACGAATGATAATTCATACGCCTTTTAAACAACTGAACAATTTAAGCAACTAAGTTAAACAACTAACTAAAACACACTCCCACGATGTGTGGGTGCCAAAGAGTTGTTGTGCCGTTGCTAAGGTATTCTGAGTGTTTTACAGCACTTTGCTTTGCAGTTGCTAGGGTGTTCTTGGTGGTTGCTAGGGTATTGTGGGCTGTTACTAGCAGTTGTTGACTGATATAAGTATATTGAGAGCAGGTTGGCTGATGAACAATATAATGCTGATATGTAACACAATCAGCAAAGCTTATTTTTGTACACAAATTATTTTTTACACTATATATACTGGAACTGACATCAGGCTAAATGACCACCTCTGTTAATCAGCCATCACAATAGCCACATTTCAGCCAATGAATTGTCCTGGATGATTTATTAATATATTACTGGTTTTTAAGTGGTTACTTAAAAGGCCAAAGTCAAAAGATTTGATCTCACTCTCATATTCTGGTCTCTAGCTATAACTGAGGTCTTTGCTTAAATGTAAGTTCTATGTTGTTGTTGTTTTTTACCTCCCCAGGGTGAAACTCATAAATCCAATCACTCAGAAAAAGAAAACTCTCATAAACAATTTTGTCATGTGTGTGTCACACACCACAAGAAGGAGCAATAAAGTTGTGTGTGTGTGTGTGTGTGGTGTGTGAGAGAGTGTGTGTGAGAGTGTGTGTGTGTGTGTGTGCGTGTGTGCGCGCGCACACGTGTGTTTGATGGTTTTATTTTGTTTTGTGTTGTCTTTGGTTTTCATGTTGTTTTTATTTTTTTTATGTTTTTATTTTGTTTTATTTTTTTTGTTGTTTTGATTTTTGGTGTGTGTTTGTTTTGTTTGGCGTTGTTTGTTTTTTTGTGCTTTTGTTTTGGTTTTATTTAGTTTTTTTTTGTTTTTTGTTTTGTTTGTTTGGTGTTTTTTGTTTTGTTTTTTGTGTTTTTATTTTTGTGTGTGTGTGTGTGTGTTTTTTTATTATTTTTTAAAGTGTGTGTGTGTGTGTGTGTGTGTGCGTGTGCGTGTGTGTGTTGTTTGTTTGGTGTTTTTATTTTGTTTTTGCTTGTTTTGTGTGTGTGTTTTGTTTTGTGCTTTTTATTTTGTTTATCTTTTTTATTTGGTATTGTTTAATGCTTTTGTTTAATTTGTTTTTGTGCTTTTTTATTGTTATTTTGTTTTGTTTGTTTTTTAATTTATTTGGTATGGGATGGCATGAGTTACACACCAAAACTAACACTTAGGGCTACTTGTTTTTTAACCCTAACTATGAGCAAAAGCTCCACTCATTACATGCATTCATCAACACTTCATTAGTATCTGTGGCATAGTGAATCTGACATTTTAGCGATACTGTGTGGCCTATTTCCAGCATGTCACACCTGCGGGGCGAGTGAATCACCTCTGACTCACTCAGGTAAATGTCAAACAGCCTACAGCAGTCTCTCTCGCTAACGCTGAGTAATGACAATCAACCCCCGTAATTAAATCAAATGAAAGTCCACGTGACCCCCGGTAGAGAAGACTGCTGTGAAAAACATCACAGTAAAAGAGAGAGCAAGTGAGGAGAGATGTATTTCATCACAACAGGGCTTAATCAACAACCTTAAAAAGGATCTTCTCACTTTCATGGCATGGGTGGAGTTAAATGCAAGTATTTCTCTTTTTTCCCCCTCCATCTGTGGATAAACAGCGCCTGAACGCTGCTATCTCTGAACAAAGTGTTTCAGGTGGTGTCCATGCAGATAAAGCAGGATTAGCGGCACATATTGAGCAAATAATTGCCCTTCTTTTGAAATCCGGCGTTTGCAGAGAAAGGATACTGCTGGTTTGCCATGGAGACCACAGTCCTGTATGAGCACTAATACTGCCGCTCCTCTAATTTGATTGGCCTTTTAATGATATTGATAAGTGCTAATCAAAAATAACCTCCATTTCAGTGGCAACTCATGATATATTGTTAAATTCAGTGTTCGGCTTCAATTAATACTTTTCTTCTTTAACGTTTTATAATGAAGAGCACACCTGTGGATTAAGCTCTTATCCAGCCTCATAGATCATTAATCTGAAACCATTCCAACAGCAGGCATGTCAAATTTATTTATTATCCTTTATTAATCCTTAACTAATAGCTCATCTAACTGGCTTTAAAAAGTTTAGGAATATTAAAACTCTACATTTCTCTAAGCCAAGAGAAATGTGTGTGGTTTATGCTTATTTTGTGATTGTTATTTTGGGTTTTATGTTTGTTTTGTTTTTTGTTGGAGGTTTGTTTTGCTTTTTATTTTGTTTGTTTTGCTTTGGTGGTTTGTTATGCTTTTTATTATTATTATTGTTGTTGTTTGTTTGTTTTGTTCTTGTTTAGTGGTTTGGTTTGATTTTTTGTAGTTTCATCTATTTGTTTTGGGTTTTATGTTTGTTTGTTTGTTTGTTTGTTTGTTTGTTTTGTGGTTTATTTTGCCCTTTTTAGTTTTGTGGTTTGTTCTGTTTGTTTGTTTGTTTTTTCATGTTTTTTTTTGTGGTTTGTTATTTTTGTTTTGTTTTAAATTTTTATGGATTGTTTTGCTTTTTGTTTTTGTTTTGAGTTGTTGTTGTTGTTGGGTTTGGTTTGGTTGCTGTTTGGTTGCACTTGCTTTGTCTTGTGTATTGTTTGCTTTGTTTTGTGTTTCATGTCTTTTATCATGTAAAATTATTTACAAATTGTTTAGCTTTTTTACTGTATTTTAGTAAACATACTATAATTCATGTACTTTTATATTAAAGGCAGCTCAAACAAACTACCTTTATGTAGAAATAAAATATTATACAGTTTAAATAATGTAATAATGTTTTCGGCCTTTATATGAGGCTTTTATTTTATTTTCATTATAAGATTTTTGACAGAAAATAGTACTTTATTTTTAACAAAGCATTTATTATTGAAACATTGCACATTTTAAGAATTTTGAGGGTGCTTGTTTTATGTTTAAACAATGTACTTTTAATTAAGTTAAAATTCTAATTAATTTTTTATATTAAAATAAAAAGACAAGTAACGTCAAATAAGATCAGTCTGTTTGTTTATTTTCATTATAAGATTTTTGACAGAAAATAGTACTTTATTTTTAACAAAGCATTTATTATTGAAACATTGCACATTTTAAGAATTTTGAGGGTGCTTGTTTTATGTTTAAACAATGTACTTTCAATTAAGTTAAAATTCTAATTAATTTTTTATATTAAAATAAAAAGACAAGTAACGTAAAATAAGATCAGTCTGTTTGCAGGTGATTTTGACTGGCAGAAATGGGAAGAAGTAAGTCACTTGAGTTATTTTGAGTGGTGTCTTCACAACACAAGCTTATTTTGGAGGAGTTAATCATCCATTTGTTTTTGTGCCACCAGGGATGTAACCCCCTAATCCAGCTCGGCGAGACCGCAGCCCCACGGAACGTCCCACAGCCCAGCCAGAGTTACTCTGAGAAATGTAGACAAAGCTGCATTTGCTTAAGATGCTGTCATGAGTGTAGCAAACGTTTGATGCCATCCCAGAAGAGCTCATGTGAAATGTTAATCAATCGCATCAATCTGGAGCGTTCAAGGATACACAGCAAGGCAACTCTTCTGAGTATATTAATGCTTTCGCAGTTCCCAAGGCTCTTCATTTCCTTTCCATAGTGACGTGGTTTATATCATCTCCCAAACTTATTACTCATGACAGTTGATGTGGAGATTCAAGATTTCAGGCCTCCTTTATATTGCAGACTTGAGAAATTAGTTTATGCAGTGACCCGAAAAACACTTTGGACACTTAATAACTGAATATCAAACAAACAAATACATTTTAAATAAAAAAAAAAATATATATATATATATATATTTTAATTAAAATAAA
>NW_015548246.1:301903-307123 GCF_001515605.1 Sinocyclocheilus anshuiensis | reverse complement strand
TATTTTTTTTTTTTAATTAAAATAAATACAAATCTATTTTTTTAAATAAATAAAAATATTTTATATAAAGAAAAACATATTTTATATAAATTAATGCATACTTTAAAAAATATATATTTTTATCAAAATAAATACATTTGCTTAATATAAAATTTTAAATAAAAGGTAAATAAATAAACAAGCTAACTAACACATTCTGGGTTTTTACTCTAAAGAATGTGTCAGACACGGGGAGATGTTCACAGTCACTTTTAAGCAAATAAACTGCATTCGTGAGCCAAAGTTTGACATTAAATGACAATATTACTCATTTAGTAGTCGTTGGCAGACGCAGTTTTGTCAAACACAGTAAACGATCCTGTCTGTTGATAATGGTACACCTGTGGAACAAACGCTAGCATTGCACAGCATCATTTCTCTTTCACAATGCAGTTGCTAGGAGACTTTTGTTGACAATCAAACACCTGCAAAGCAAACAATGACGTTCCAGTTCTGTTTCCTGATATGTCAATTTCAGTGGAGCGGCTTTATGGTCAGAAGAGACATCAAATAAAAATACCCCGAAGGCTTACTTGAACTATGAACATATTTTACTTATGCTATCATCGGTTTAAAGTGTCATTAATACATCTACTACAAATCACTGCCACACCAGTTGCTTATAAGACACTGCAAAACTATTCAGAAACATTTAGTTCATTTTGATAAGCATTGTTTAAAAAAAAAGGCATATATTGCAGTTTGTTGCATTTAGACATTGTAAGTAAAATCAAGTATACGAAAGCTTGTGTATATTATAGTAACACTATCTTTTGATATTCATAAAAATCTCTCATTAGATACTTTGATCAGATATCAATGGTTAAAAAAAATATCGATTGCAATGACATTCTCTCATTTTAAGTGAAATTAAGTGTCCAAAAATGTGTGTGTGTGTGTGTGTGTGTGTGTATATATCATAAAAATCTCTGATCAAATACCAATAGGTTTAAAATTTTGCATCTATTGCAAAGGCATTCAGACTTTTTAAGTAAAAATTAAGAATTAAAAAAAATTGGGGCAACTGTACACATTTGTGTATAACTATTATTGTAAATAATATTTTATAACAATCTTTAAATAGGTACTTTATATCAGTTGGTTTAAAATGTTGTATCCATTGCATGTTCTTGTATATGAGAATTTTGTGTTATATTTCTATCATCTATGAGCACTTTCTTATATTTATAAAAAAAAATTAAAATCTGCGATCAGATACCAATTTTGAGTCAATTGCAATCACATTTAGCCATTGTAAGTTAAATTAATTGTCAAAAATGTAAGTGTTTATATTATAGTAGCATATTTCTTTAATACTCATAACAAATCTCTTGATCAGATAACAATTGTTTTAGCATTTTGTGTCTACTGCAATGACATTCAGCCATTAAGTGTCCAAAAACTTTGTTGTGCCTCTGTACACATTTGTGTGAATAGATTAGTGTAAGGCTTTCTTTCAATATTCATAAAAATCTCTGATTGAATTAGATACCAAATGATTGGAAAATTAATTGTGCAAAACTTTTGTGTATAATAAAGTAGTACTTTCTTTTAATATTCATAAAAAATTTCTAATCAGATTTCAATTTTGTATCTATTGCAATGACATTCAGACATTTTAAGTAAAATGAAGTGTCCAAAAACTTTTTGGAACCACTGTACACATTTGTGTGTATATTGAGTACTTTCTTTTAATAAAAAAAAGTCTCTTACTATAAGCCTACCCAGAATCATTTCAAATTAACTGGAAACAGCTTTGACTGTCAATTATAAGATGTAGTTGTTCTAATGCAATAAGAAGTGTTAAAGCGCATTTCCTTCCTACGTTAAAACCACCTCTCTTCACCATCTCCTTCCCCGCTGATGGAAACTTTTCAGAGATGAACAATACCCAATTACACATTGAGATAAACACATCAAATGCTTACTTCAATTGTTTCAGAAACAGATTGGAATGAAATTAGAATGAAATTGCCGCTTTACACGACTTTTCTGCCTTCAAAAATGACTCACTCCGCCACAACGACAGGGCTGTTTAATTTTGTAAATACACAATGGTTCTTTGTCTCTTTTGTTGCTTTTGACTTTCAAAAGCTCGCTAAAATTGTCTTTTTCTTCTTTTTTTTTGGGACTAAATGCATTATTAATGAGCGGTGGCCCAAGTTTACATCATAGGAAACACTCGAATGTCATAAAAGTGCAATTTTACTTGTTACAAAATGACTGACTAAATACCACATGTCAGTGTCATGTTTGAAGATGCGCCACATGATATCTTTGTCATTAAACAGCAGCGAATCATGCTTGAAGACAAGCAATGTGAATGACTGTCAAAACAGCGCTCGCTCAGCGTAAAAGCTGGGAGTGAATGCTGTAATTTGCTGCAGAAATGAATTATCTTGATTAATCAAACTTGTGAAAAGTCCAGAGCTCGAACAAGAGAGGCAAGAGACGCTGATAGATCTCAAAAAGGCTAGTAGTTGAAAAACAGGCTAAATATTTTAAAAGTTTCAAGTTTGTTCGGCTTTCTGTTATGCAACTGTGAACAATAATTTTGTCTAACTGAAATCTTGATCTAAGTAGGGCTGTCAAAAACATTTAAACATGATTAATCTCAAAATTGTTTCTTATTAAACAACCTCAGTTTCTGAATTATGTTTTAAGTTACGCAATATTTGTGTCTGGTTTCAAACAGTTTCCGATCATTTTTACTATCTCTATCACAAGAACCGCATTCAATGATGAAAGAAGCGATGTTGTTAATCATAATTAGCCTAGCGTGCTTTAACACGCTTTCTTTGACAACTCTAGATTACGCAAATGTCTTCACAATGTAACTCAAAAACCCCTAATGGGTTTATAGACTCGGATGGTTCATGAAGCCAAAGGGCATCACATTACATCTACACAATCCATTATCCAATGATAAAAGAGTGATGGAGAAGGAAACAGTCCATCCGACCGATCAATCAATCTCTTCTAATCCACGTCTTCATGTAAGAGCACAAGACTTGGGCTTTCACTCCGCTACTCGCACCAAGAGAAAGAGTAAAAGAAAACACGGCTATTGAAAATCACAGTGCATGCGCCACAAAACCCACAAGTGTGTCTGTCTATTTTCAGCCCAACACAAAGATAAAGAGAACAATTGGGCCCGGCCATATGTTCAGCGCAAGGGAAACAATGGCAGAGTGCCAATGCTGCACTTTCAATGTGGCTGTGTACCACTGACCAGATACCATCACTAAACTTCTCAACGGGGAAGGGGGGGCGGATGTTTTCTATAGTTTGGTAGAAATAGAAGATCTTGATGTTTTCCAAGACTAGGATGAATTGGTAACACTTCAGATTAGGGATTCACTACTAACTAAGAGTTTTTCCTGCTTATTGATAGTAAGTAAGGTAGTTGTCGTAGTAGTTTAGTTAAGGTATGGAGTAGGGTTAATGGATATACAACATGGTCAAACGCTATCTCACGACCAATTCGTGCGTATTTTACGAGGTGGCTAATTTGTACGAATTCGTACGACCTCACTCGTATGATTTTGTACGATTTGTCTAGACCCCAGTGACGGGTAGGTTTAGGGGCGGGGTTAGGTGAAGGTCATTCATACAAATTCATACGAATTGTGCAACTCGTAAATTACGTACGATTTAGCCCAAATCGTATGAATTTGTACGAGTGAGGTCGTACGAATTCTTACGAATTAGCCACCTCGTAAAATATGTACGAACTGCCGTGAGATCGGGCTGTATGGTCATGCAGAATAAGGCATTAATATGTGCTTTACAAGTATTAATAAACAGCCAATATTCTAGTAATATGCATGCTAATAAGCAACTAGCTAATAGTGGATAGTTACCGATGTTACTTTAATTAAAAAAATCTTATTAAACAGCAGAGCTTAAATCTTAAACAGCAGAGCATGGAGTTAGATCATGGGTTTGATTCCCACTTTTAAAATGTAAATGTGAACCTTAAATGCAATGCAAATCACTTAATGCATAAACGTAAATTCTAGCAATTCACAGTATTTATTTACTTTATTATTTAAAGTTTTTATTTTATTTTTCAATTTAGATTAAATTTTAGGGGTGAATTTCCAATCTGATTTTATCTACTTTTTTTTTTTACTTTGTTAGAAAAAGAAGTTCTTCATGTTTTCCAAGGACTAGGATGAATAGTGACAAAACACACTTGTTGTCTCAGTAAATAATGTGTGTGTTTTTTTTTTATTAAACAAATTATATTTGGTGTAAAACTTTAGTACAATTTTACTTTTACACACATTTAATGTTTTAGAATTTTACAATCAGTTACTGCAAGACCATTCAATGGAAAAATAAACATTTCAAAATGTTTTAAAATAATACAGAACAATGACGAGTTAATAACCTTTTTGTTGCTCAAACAGTAAAGAATGGCAATAGATCATGGGTTTGATTCCCAGCGAAAGCAAGAACTGATAAAATGTAAATGTGAACCTTGAATGCAATGCAGATCACTTTGGATAAAATCATTTGTCAAATGCATAATTGTAATTTCTAGTAAATTCACTAAATATTTTATTTTGTATTCACATAAATTGTATGGTGAAATTACCAATCGGATTTTATCTACCTTTTTTCACTTGGGTAGAAATAGATGTTTTTGATTTTTTCGATGTACTATAACAAAATAGATTTGCTTGCTGAGGTCTAACTAAATAACGTCTTTTTATTGTAAACAAATCATATTTAGTTTAAAACTTTGGTGCAATTTTACTTTTATGCCCATATATTTTGAAGGGACTGCAAGACTATTGAGTGTGTGAAAATACATTTCATAATGTTTTTAAATACTAGAAAAGAAAGAGTTTTGACAACTTTTTGTAGCTCAGACAGTACAGCATGGCAATAGGTAATGGTTTTGATTCCCAGAGAAAGCAAGAACTGATGAAATGTAAAGGTGACCCTTGAATGTAATGCAGATAACTTTGAATAAAAGCGTCTGTCAAATAAATACATAAAAGTACATTCTGTCAGGGATTCTGCACCATCACTGTCATCACCACAGTCACCAGCCACGACATACACCAGATCCCAGTCACCTGATTATTGATCACCCGCACCTGCAGCCTGCAATTAGCACTTGTACAAACTACTAACCTGTTTGTACTTACCTTCAGATGCTCCAGGGCT
>NW_015548246.1:298029-301722 GCF_001515605.1 Sinocyclocheilus anshuiensis | reverse complement strand
ATTCGGTTCTCCTCGACTCCAGCACGAATCCAGAATACCCTATCACAGACTCAACACCAGTCACCTCAGATAAGAACCAAGAACCATTCCACGTGTCAATACTCACCTTTCAAGCCATTACTACCTGCAACTCATTCAATAAACTTACCTGTTATTGCACTAATCCCTTGTCTCTGGCCTGTGTTGTGACAGAAGCAACACACCAACAACATTTACCTCCATGGATCCCCGGCACCCAACACCCGCTGACGTTCTGGAGGAACTAGTCAATACCCTACGCACTTCTCTCACACCAGTCTCTGCACCGCCCGCTGCCTCTGTAAGTCCCATGGCCCTGCCTGCTTCGTTCGCGGGTGATGCAGCTGAGTGTGGTGGCTTCCTGCTACAAGTGGCTCTGTTCGTTGAGATGCAACCGCTGAAGTTCCCCACCGAACGCTCCAAGGTAGCTTTTCTCATTTCCTATTGACTGGCAAAGCTCTGCTGTGGGCTCGTGTTATATGGAACGCCAACAGTACCATAATCAACTCGTATGATGCTTTCACTAACCATTTTAAGGAGGTGTTTAGTTCAGCTGCTGCGGCTGCAACAGGGCGCCTCCACCACCAATGACTACACTCTGCAATTTCGCACGCTAGCAGCTACTAGCGGTTGGAATGAGTGGACCCTTCTCAGTGCTTATCGTCAAGGATTGAATCCGCGCAGCCATGTCTATCTACGATGATACGATTGGACTGGAAAGCTTTATGCAAAGAACCACCCGCATTGCTCAGTGCTTGTCAGCGTGCCAATCCACTGAAGCCGCTCACCAGTCTGCATCACCCACCGCAAGTTCCCCAGTACCAGAACCAATGCAACTGGATTCAACTCGTCTGACTCGCGCAAAACACGCACGCCACATCGCAGCCGAACTCTGTCTCTACTGTGCGGCAGTGGATCACTTTATCCAGGACTGTCCCGTCAGACCTCCACGCCCTGCAGTGAGTACCATTCAATTAGAGCCAGAAATTACCGGTACAACTACTCACCCCAGAACATTCTGTTTCAGTCTCCGCCTTCATCGACTCGGTCTCCTCGGGCAATTTTATATCGCAAGACCTCCTAAGCAGACTCCACCTACCCCGTAAGCGCCATGCCCAGGAGCTCCGGGTCGAAACCACCCAGGGAAAGCCGCTGGGGCGTGGAAGAGTGAAATATAAAGCTCCCCCTTGAAGTTATGCATTGGATGTTTGCACGAAGAGACAGACACGTTTCTGGTACTGGAGGGAACCACCGTTGACATCATCCTGGGACGCCCCTGGCTCACCCTCCATTTTCCAGATGTCAGATGGGAACCATGTGAGATCACTCGCTGGAGCGAGTTCTGCCAACACAACTGTCTTGCCGAGGTACTTAAGCCACATTCTACCCAACTTCAGCCCAAATTGCATCCACCCTCATTGAGAGCCCCAAGACTGCCGAAGTACTCACCATCCCATCTGATTATGAGGCGTTCCAGTATGTCTTTAGCAAGCAGGCAGCCACCCGTCTACCACCTCCCAGGCCATGGGACTGTGCGATCGGTCTGCTGCCTGGGGCCAAGTTACCCAAGGGTAGAGTATACCCTCTGCCATCCCAGAGCGCAAGGCAATGGAGGATTACGTTCAGGAGGCTCTTCGTCAAGGATTTATCCAACCCTCCACCTCACCGGCTGCCTCCAGCTTCTTCTTCGTGGGCATGAAGGACGGGGGCTTGAGGCCTTGTATTAACTATCGTGCTCTGAATTCCCAGACTGTGAAGCTCCCATATCCAATTCCCCTGGTCCCAGCCGCCCTGGAGGAACTCCGTGGAGCTCACATTTTCTCCAAGTTGGACCTGCGGAGTGCGTATAACCTCGTTCGCATCCGGGAGGGCGACGAGTGGAAGACGGCATTCATCACACCATCAGGCCACTATGAATACAAGGTGATGCCGTATGGCCTTTCCAATTCACCGTCAATCTTCCAGCGCTTCATGAACGAGGAGTTCCGGGAGTTCCTCCATCGCTTTGTCATAGTGTACATCGTCGACATCCTCATCTACTGCCGGAACCTGGCCGAACATGGCCACCACGTTAAGCAGGTCCTTCAATGGCTCCGACAACATCGCCTCTACCTAAAGCTGGAGAAATGTGATTTCCATCGCTCAACGGTGCAGTTCCTAGGGTACATCATTGGCCGAGATGGTATCCAGATGGACCAGGGGAAAGTTAAGGCCATACGGGAATGGCCCATCCCTCAGACGGTTAAAGACCTGCAACGATTCCTGGGATTTGCCAATTTCTACCATCACTTCATTAAGAAATACAGTATGCTCACTGCCCCGCTCACATCTCTCCTACGAGGAAAGCCCAAGTCCCTGTCCTGGACCTCCAGCACCACGAAACCTTCGAGAAGCTCAAGGCAGCATTCACCACGGCCCCCATCCTGCGCCATCCAGACCCCCAAGCACCCTTCGTGGTAGAGGTGGACGCTTCCACCACCGGAGTCGGGGCCGTGCTGTCCCAGCAGTCAGGCGAGCCTCCTAGCCTTCACCCTTGCGCGTATTACTCCAAGAAACTGTCCCCAGCCGAAGTCAACTATGGCATCGGTAACCGAGAGCTATTGGCCATCAAATTAGCTCTCGAAGAGTGGCGACACTGGCTGGAGGGAGCACGGCATCCATTCATGGTCATCACTGACCAAAAGAACCTCCAGTGACTGAGGGATGCAAAGAGACTTAACACCCGTCAAGCCCGCTGGGCATTATTCTTCACGCGGTTCAATTTCACCATCACCTACCGTCCCGGAAACTGCAATTGTAAAGCTGACGCCTTATCTCGCTTGAACTCTCCGGAATCGCCCTCTGAACCAGAACCCATCATTCCTCCAGCCCTCATTGTGAGTCCCATCCAATGGAACCTCTCGGAGAACATCCGTGTTGCTACTCTCCATGAACCAGCTCCGCTGGGAGGCCCAGAAGGGAAGATCTATGTTCCCACGTCTCAACGTCAACTCCTTCTGGGCTCAGTGCACGACCTTCCGGGCTCTGGACACCCAGGCAGCAGATGGACCCTCTCGCTCCTCCAAGCTCGGTACTGGTGGCCCAGTATGACCCGGGATGTCATCGGGTAAGTCCACAGCTGCGCAGTCTGTGTCATGTCGAAGATGCCCCGTCACCTCCCTGTAGGCAAGCTCGTGCCACTGCCCATCCCAAGTCGGCCCTTGTCCCATCTTGGAATTGATTTTGTAAAGGATCTCCCCAACTCTGACGACAACACCTGCATCTTAGTAGCAGTGGATCACTTCTCAAAGGTGTGCAAGTTAATTCCCCTCAAGGGACTCCCAAAGGCCTTAGAAACAGCCGAATGCCTGTTCAACCATGTATTCAGGAACTATGGTCTCCTGGAGGAGATCGTCTCGGACCGGGGCCCCCAATTTATCTCCCACGTGTGGAAGGCCTTCTTCCGGCTTATGGGAGTCACGGTGAGCTTGTCCTCCAGCTACCATCCTCAGACTAACGGCCAGACTGAGCGTAAGATCCAGGAGCTCAGACGTTACCTCAGGTCATACTGCCATGATGACCTGCACAGCTGGAGCCGCTTCCTCCCTTGGGCCGAGTACGCCCAGAACTCTCTTCGCCAGGACACCACCGGGCTGACCCCTTTCCAATGTGTAGTCCGTTTCCAACCTCCACTCT
>NW_015548246.1:282869-298001 GCF_001515605.1 Sinocyclocheilus anshuiensis | reverse complement strand
CTTTCCCTGGATGGGAGAGCCCTTGGAGGGTCCAGCTGTGGACTACTGGTTCCGAGCGAGCGAGAGAGTGTGGGATTCAGTTCACATCCACCTCCAGCGCGCTGTGCGGTGGCACAAGACCTTTGCAGATGCCCGTCGCTCCAACACCCCCACATACCAGGGGATAAGGTATGGCTGTCCACCCGGGATCTGCGCCTCCGCCAGCCATGCAGGAAGCTGAGTCCCCACTACATTGGTCCGTTCCCCATACAGAGGCAGATCAATGAAGTCATCTACCTGCTACAGCTTCCACCCAGGTAGCGCATTCACCCTACCTTCCATGTTTCCCTCCTTAAACCATTCTCTCTATCTGCACCAGGAGCCCCCGAGCCGGAAGCACCTCCTCCTCCAGAAATCCTGGATCAGCCATCCATTTACCAGGTTCAGGACATTCTGCGACGGGGTGGCTGGCTGGAGTACCTGATTGACTGGGAAGGATTCGGGCCAGAGGAAAGATCCTGGGTGGCCCAGGACGATGTGCTCGACCCTACTCTGTTGGCTGAATTTCATCGCACCCATCCCGATCGTCCTGCCCCCAGAAGCCGTGGTCGCCCTCGTCGCCGCGTGAGGGCGTCAGGAGCCACCCCTGGAAGAGGGGGTAATTTCAGGGATTCTGCACCATCACAATCACTGTCATCACCACAGTCACCAGCCCCGACATACACCAGATCCCAGTCACCTGATTACTGATCACCCGCACTTGCAGCCTGCAATCAGCACTCCTTCATAAGCACCCTCCACTCAGACACTCATCGTCCGGTCTACAGTTCACTTACCCGAACTTGCCAGACTCTCTCAAGCTACTAACCTGTTTGTACTTACCTTCAGATGCTCCAGTGCGCTTCCGATCCGGTTCTCCTCGACTCCAGCACGAATCCAGAATACCCTATCACAGACTCAACACCAGTCACCTCAGATAAGAACCAAGAACCATTCCATGTGTCAATACTCACCTTTCAAGCCATTACTACCTGCAACTCATTCAATAAACTTACCTGTTATTGCACTAATCCCTTGTCTCCGGCCTGTGTTGTGACACATTCAAGCAAATTCACTAAATATTATGTTTTCTATTCACATTATATTTTAAGGTGAATTTCCAATCTGATTTCAGATTTCAGATTCTACAGTGTCTTATTTGTTAGTCTAGTAATCTATCATTCTAAATTTAAATTACACGTTAACATAAAAAACGTTAATCGTATGCGACTTCACAATATACTTGTTGAATGCTTTGATGAACAAATTCCCTGAAACTGGCATATATTTCTATCTTGTATTCAAAATAAAAATGCATTTTTATTATTTGACCAAAAAAAATGAATAAAACCAATTAAAACCAATAAATAAAAAGAAAAAAACTTTTCATCATTTTAGAGTGGAAACTGGTCTTGAAAATTTAGTCCAAAGAAAGTCTTAGTAGCAAAAACAGGGTTTAATTAATTTCCAATGGTACTTTTCAGAGCGTTTCAGAGCACTGGAGTGGAAAGCTGTTGGAGTGGCCAGTGCTTGGCAACCAGGCTAATCTATGACCTCATTTGAGAGTCTGACATCATCTAGGCATCTAGAGGTGGTTCTTAGCAGTCCAGGGAGGGGTTTGGGTCCTCCAGTGTTTGGAGTTCAATCGCTGAAGGATATGTAGCATCAACACTACAAGCACTGAGGATCTGAATTGCTCACAAGAACCATTCATCACTTTCATTCACTCTTTCGACCAATGCATTTCTTATTACTCAAGTAAAATCGCAAACATTTATTTTTGGGAAGTTCTAAAAGAACAAGGGCAAAACATGCACAAGCATGCATCAAAATGCTCCAGAGTTTCATTCTTGGTTATCACGGCGGGGCCCAGCACCTCATGCAAGTGCCGTCAGTTATCTCTGTGTGTTCATGTAAGCGATCATGTCACACAAAAGCAGTAAAATGGCAAACATGAATGCTCCAGGATGAAGGACTTTATTTTGTGGTGGAAACATGCAGAAACAGTCTCCTCCTTGTTGTGGTGGGGCTGCTCTTATCACTTTTGTGGCCTACATGACGAGAGGGACTCGATAAGAGGCACACAAACGCAGGCTTTCTTTCTGTGCGCAACATGAAACTTCCACGTTCTCATATGAGTGGCAGGGACATCCTCAACAATTTACACTCCATTCACGGACAAGGACAAAATAGGATGGAGTAAAAGGAATCTGTCCGCAGAAGAGCTGTTTTTCTCTGTTGCGGAAGTGTCAGATCAAGTGTTAATTTCTGAACATTTCGCTTTTTGTGGAAAATTATGACGTGAAGAAATTTTGTTGGAAGCCAAACTTTGCTTCAATAAAACTGTAACTGAATCTCTATCAAGGCCACATCTTAGAAATTTTCCAAAGCTTTGATGGTTAAAGGCATTATGGAAGAGTAAAAGGAATCTGTTTGTGAAATAAGTGATTTTTTGTTTTTAATTTAGAACCAAAAAACATCAAAAAGTGTAAAATTTTAACATTTTGCTGTTGTTAATACCTCACACCAATTTATTTTACAGTCCTATTCCATATGTATACATGGGTAATAACTAGGTACTAACTCTGAACCTACCCCTAAACCTAGCTTACCATGTAGTTACCTTATATTACAGTACTTTCTTAGGTAAGTACAACATAAGTACATGTAAGTACACATGCTGTAAAATAAAGTGCAACCAGGAATACATTTAACCATATATTAAGGCCACATCACACACAATTATCTAAATTGCTAGCAAAAGACAATTTCTTGTAAAAGCACAGCTTTCAAAATTGGACGTTTTTGACTAAAAACTATAGGTGTAAAGACATTTCAGTATTTGTTGTTGTTAACACTTTTTATTGTAAATTTTATTGTAATCAAAAACACATATTCTTTGACACCAAACACTGTGGTTCAATAAAACCTTAACTGAATCTCAAACAAGACCACATGTTAGAAAGTTTCCAAAACTTTGATAAAGTAAAATGATTCTGTACATTATTATAATTTTTTTTTTTTTTAGTATTAAAAAAACTTCCAAAAGTGTAAATGTTTTAACATTTTGAAGTTGTAAATAGTGAATAAATTTGATTAAAGTGAAAACTTCAAACAAACAGGCAATTTCTTGTAACTTTCAAACAGATTTCTTTTTTTTTTTGTCTTAAAGCTAAACACATTTGATTTTTTGTTGTTTAAACTTCAAAGTGTAGAACTTTCATTGGAAGCAAAAACTTTATTTCAATAAATCAAATAAATCTCTAACAAGGCCACATTTAAGAAATGTAATGATTTAGAATGACTAGAATTATTTTTTTTTTTTTTTTTGAAGTACTAACTATTTCAAATCAAAGATTAACAAATATAAATATCCATAAAGTGTAAATGTTTAACATTTTGATGTTGTAAATATCTCAATATGATATGAGTGAATAATCAAATACTTGAACCATATATCAAGGCCACATCTCACAATGTTCCCGAAAATTGCGTGAAAGAGACAAGTGTAAACACATTTCGCATTTTGCCATTGTTAAAACCCCAAAGTGACTCAATTTCATTGGAAGCGGACACTTTGCTTCAATAAATCCATAAACTTGCGTCAAGGCCCCAACTTACAAAGTTCGCGACAGACGGTTAAATTCCGTCTCGCTCAACGACCTGTTGCCACTAAAGCAGCGTTTGCAGCAGGGCCTTTTCCTGCGTCGATGTCTGCACCCTTAAGGAACGGAGGCTTGCACATTTACTTTCAGAGCACCGAATTTGTGTTTGTAAGGAAAGTTCCCGGGGCCTTTGTTTTCAGGCCTTGATGTGTGACCAGCAACCCACAGGCCTCCCCTTCACCTCCCGGCCCATTCTGCCCGCGTTCTGCCCACCCATACTGACACAGCAGGGGGAAGGGTTTCAGAGGAGCCTGCATCAAAAGCTCGATGAGAAAAAATTGCTTTTCAGGGCTCTGATGTGTGGGAATCGAATGAGGGGCCGAGCTCAAATCCGGTCTCCAGGCAACCGCGGGTGATATGCCGCGGGAATACCATTAAAGTTGGAAACTAAGCAGTCTCTCTGAATTAGTAAACCTAATCAGCACGGTTTTAAAGAGAGGGAACGGGAGGGGGAACGCTGAAGAAAGGATGACACACCACACTTGAATCACGGTCGGTCTAGTTTGTTGGGGCCTGGTGTGGTTTTATCAAGTGACGTTTTTCCAGAATATTTCGCTTCAAGCGAACGTACGACGCGAACAAGCAAAATAAATCCAGTTAAATGCCAACGAGCCACTCCCAGGAGCAGGTTGATGGTGAAATACGGTAACTGCCACGGCTGCAGCTGTCCTTCCATCACAAGATTAATAAGTTGCCGTTTCCAAGCCGACCAGAACCTAGTGGGAACCATCCGGTGCTTCTGTGAATTGTGGGTAACGGCCTCACCACAAGCTGGCCCGGGTTTACTGCCCTGTTTTGTCTTCTCCTTAAAGTGAAGAAAACATCTGTGACTAGAATGATGTCACCAATAAAGTTTTGGAAACCCTTAAACGACATGTTTTTTTGAAACCGACGCATTTGAGTTTGAAACGTCAGAGATTTGTTTTGCTTTTCAATTCAGTTTAGGTCAAAACAGGCCTACAAATAATTTAGGTGTAGGTGATTATAAATATTGTATTCTTTCATATGTTTGGTCATTCAGTCTTTAGCTGTGGCATTTCACTTTTCAGAAAACCTAAGTTTAAAAAAAGAAACCCCAAATTGGAAATTGTATTTGTATCATTTAATGCTTTTGCACACAATGTTAATATCTTAATAGGCTCAAAAAGTCACCAATTCAAACATTATCTTTTAAAGTACCTTGAGTGGGTTGTAAACTAATGATCAATAGAACAAAAAACATTGATCAGTTGGTTTGCCCACTCTACTTAGGGCTATGCAGTGGCACTGCCCCCTAGTGACTCTTTATACACTTCTGAGGGGACATACCTACCCCATACACACTTAGTAGATGTCCAATGTGAGTGAATTATTATTCTGTAACTCTTGTTTATGAGTTTTACATGCTGACGTAGGCTCAAGCACACATATGCTTAGGGCAAACTCTGAAGTTGTCGCATTACATAAATTATACCATATCAAATGAAAATATTAGAGGCTCGTTGTTGTTTGGAGTCGTAGTGGAGGAATTACCGCAAAGACCCGACATGTTGAGCTGTTATGATTATGTGGGAGATGTGGTTCAAGTATATATATATATATATATAGTAGCCAACATTTGAAGTGGATCAAAACCTTTCATCAAAGTTGTCCCAAAACCTAAAATCAAAATGTGTTCTTGTCTTAGGACAACTTTGATGAACTTTTTTAATCCACTTCAAATGTTGACTACTATGTATAGTCATAAAAATGTTTTAAATGTACATATATATACATATACTTGTCAATTTTTATTTTTATTTATCTATTTATTTTATTTTTGGTTTAGTGATTTTAAGTCTGACCTGATTCTATGCTGTTGATTTCTTGTCAGAAATAAGCAAAAAATGTGGGGGGAAAACATTGAATATTTTTATTATTATGTATATACTATAAATAAATATTTATTTATTTAACTTTAGTTTGGGGACCAATTCTCACTATTAACTATTAACTATTAATTAATTACGACTTTTGCCTCAATAAACTCCTAATTTGCTGCTTATTAATAGTTAGTTGTTAAATTTAGGTATGGGGTTTGATTAAGTGATCTAAAACATGGTCGTACAGAATACGGCTTTAAAATTTTATAAGTACTAATAAACAGCCAGTTTGCTAGTAATAGGCATGTTAATAAGCAACTAGTTAATAGTGAGAATTGGTCCCTAAACTAAAGTGTTAGCATAGCATCAATTTTTCTCTTTCTTTCTTTCTTTCTTTCTTCTTCTTATTATTATTATTTATTGTGTATACACTCTTCATATATATTTTTTATAATTTTAGCAAGTTGACGATTGGCCATACTGAGGCTTACTGTAGTGAATGCTGCTTTGTGTGCCAGTGTCCATAAGTTCAAATGAATCCAAACTAGCTCTTAACATTTAAAACGAGCCTTTGATTCAGGTTTCATAGCACTGTAAGGAATACAGTGGGTGTAATGAAGCAGTACCCAGAGCAGATAAGAGCCTATATTATAGGTAATCACTACTCTAATGCAGCTTTAACACAAGAGGGAAGAAAAAAAAAACTGCTGGCTGATTATTGCACAGCCATTGTATTCCCTCAAAAAAAAAAAACACACGTATTAGCCTTAATATTGGAAATAGGCAATAATTATGTCAAATTACTGGTGTCATAGTGGCAAAAAAAAAACTTTCCCTGCCCCAGATGCAGTTGTTAACTCTCAAAATAACTTATATGGCCATGCAATATGATTGCCTTACAGCTCCAGCTTTCACGTAGCGAAAAGTCAGCTTTGCCTGTCAACAGTATACAAGGGAAAGCTAAACTTTTACTCGATTCCAGTTGCTCTCATCTGGTTCTTTGACATCACCACACTGGACAGGGTACAAGGCCTCTACGGTATCTGCTGATTGCCCACCACACTGGAAAGACAAACCCTGCTCCCAGAAGAAAATTAGCGCATTTAGCTGTCAGCACCGGTCTCGCTTTTCAATCCCGACCAGCTTTGAGAGAGCCCTGCTTTTTTCCTCTCCTCTGTCCCCTGGCCTTTCTTTTGCTGGAAACTCGATCTCTACATAGCTCAAAGATCAAGAAAAAAGGTGCAAACTGTGTATAAAATGCAATAGTCCATCCCTCTATCAGATTCTTTAGATCTAGGTCTCGCACAACTGCGTTTGGAGGAGTTCTGGATATTTACTGTAACTTTGTGGTCAGTGAAACGAATGCAGGTGGTAACACACTAAAGTATTGTAATATTACATTGCAACAATTTTGGAGCGTTCATTATTTTTTTGTGAAAATAAAAGGAAATACGTTTTGCAGAATGTTCACGCTGCTCTTTCCCACATAATGTAAATCAAGCCACGAAGGGACAAAAAACGCAACATAAAAGTATCACAAAAGATTTAACTTCAATGAAAATCAATGATATGAAAAGATGAGATGACAAACATCATACGACTGTGTATGATAATACAGTGATCTTCCTTCACATGATTTTTATGTCCTTTTGGCTTTTGTTCTTTTAGCATCCCCAGTCAACATTTTATCCGATGGAAATCACATTTAAAAAAAAAAATAATATATATATATATATATATATATATATATTATAAACAACACTAAAACCCTACCATCGTAATCAGCAAAGTTGTCTGCACTGCAGATACATTGTTTACAGTAAATATTCTAGTTTTGCCATGCACCCTTATGAAAAAAAAAGAAGAAGAAGAAGTACCATGCTGGTACCATGCATGATATAGTGGTATCAGATGGTAACATGGGTCACAGCACAAAAATGGGTTGCAGGTCTGTTATGATAGGGATATGCTGAATGCAAATGATGAAACCCGTTAATGAAACTAATTAAATAGCTGGGACAGCACAGTGATTAAGCTTATCAGTTTTTAAAAGAGAGTAGAAAATTATTTCCATATCTTTTTTGAGTATGTCAAAGAATGCATGTCCAATTAATTGTCACTTGTTAGGAGCTAGCCAAATTTTACAGAGTTAGCCAAATTAGGTTAACTGACATCCCTTCAAAAACCATGAGCAAAACTATACAAGGTAAAATAAATATCTAATACAGGTTAATTTGTAGCTCCAAAACCACGTGTTTTGTGAAGTGATTTAGCTAGCTAGTTAGCTATCACCAGAGTCCACTGTATCATAGTACCAGTTACTTTATTTTGTAAGGGGGCATGGAGAAAAATAAAAACAGAATACTCATAATACTTATAAACAATTAATACACTTTAAGACATACATTTGCTCATTTCCTTTCACAGTTCCCCTAGAAGGAATCCTTGTCGCCATTTTAAACTGTGATCATCAAGTGGATGCACGTCTACTCTTATACACAACAGGCAGCTCCATATCTCCCAACACTGGCGTCACAACAGATCCTGTTTATTTTACAAAACCCCACACAACTCAAGTGTGTGCTAAATGTTGAGATTTAACTGGATCATACTTGTTGCTACCTTAAGCTGACTGTTTGTTACATTCATGGTGTATTGTATTGATTTTCTGTAATTTTATACATTTTAAGCAACAGCCCAAGCATACATATAGGCATATAGAATGGTGCAAAAACATTCCAAGTGATTTCAAGAGACCAGTTCAACCCACTGCACAACTTCTGCCAGTAGTGGGCATTCATGCAATGTATGCATTTACGTATATCCGAGTCAACAAGATGGAGGGTTAGCAAGGGAAAGGCATACAAAATTGAAGTGGAATGTATCTGCTAGGTAGCTAGCTAGATTTTTTTGGACAGCAAACAGTTTTGGTACAGTGTTGTGTCACCACTTGGTGTCCAATGTAAATATATGGGCCCTGAAGCAAAACTACTTAAGAACTGTAGACATAGATAATTGTACTGAATTTTTACCATATTTAAAGGGGCTTTAAATGACAACTCCAGAACAGATTTTACAGCATTTTATTGATAAGAATGGTGTGTAGGAAGGATTTATCTTTAGCAGATATAGACAGGTGGTGCTGGGGTGGAGGAGGGCTAAAGAAAATTATTGTGGCTTGTAGTACTAAGCTGGACCTGGGGTACATGTCCCAAAAGTATTGTTAGCCAACTATGGTCACAAGTTCCATCGTTGCCAACATGGTTAAACGATTCAGTGTTTCCTGAAACCACAGTACCAACAAATTAAAGAACACTCCCATTAGAATCAACAGTACAATAAATGGTGCTATACTGTTATACAGTTGATTGTAATGGGAGTGTTCTAGTTTTGTTACAATGGTACTTTTCGTACATTTTTTGATAAATTTGCCCCACGCAGAAATTAGGTATCATTTTGATTCTAATGGGAGTGTTATTGTTTTGTTACAATGTTACTTTTCTGTACTTTTTTGTTAGTTTTGCACTGTTCACAGTGCAGTTATGCCATTGATTCTAATGGAAGTGTTACAGTTTTGTTACAATTGTACTTTTTTGGTACTTTTTTTTGTTAATTTTGTGTCACTCACAGTGAAGTTATGCTGTTGATTCTAATGGGAGTGTTACAGTTTTGTTACAATGGTACTTTATTGTTAGTTTTGCGTCGCTCACAGTGCAGCTATGCCGTTGATTCTAATTGAAGTGTTACAGTTTTGTTACAATGGTATTTTTTGGTACATTTTTGTTAGTTTTGCACTGTTCACAGTGCAGCTATGCTGTTGATTCTAATAGGAGTGTTACAGTTTTGTTACAGTGGTACTTTTGGTACTTTTTTGTTAGTTTTGCTTTGCTCACAGTGCAGTTATGCCATTTGTTTCTAATGGGAGTGTTTTAATTTTGTTACAATGGTACTTTTTGGTATGTTTTTGTTAGTTTTGTGCCACTCACAGTGAAGCTATGCCATTGATTCTAACTGAAGTGTTACAGTTTTGTTATAATGTTTTGGGGGTTTTTTGGGTAAATTTTTGTTAGTTTTGCATCGCTCAGTGCAGTTATGCCGTTGATTCTAATTGAAGTGTTACAGTTTTGTTACAATGGTATTTTTTGTTAGTTTTGCATCACTCACAAATGCAGCTATGCTGTTGATTTTAATGGGAGTGTCACATTTTTATTACAATGGTACTTTTTGGTACTTTTTTTGTTAGTTTTGAGTCAGTCACAGTGCAGTTATACCATTGATTCTAATAGGAGAGTTACAGTTTTGTTACAATGGTACTTTTTGGTCATTTTTTGTTAGTTTTGCGTTTCTCACAGGGCAGTTATACTATTGATTCTAATGGGAGTGTTTTAGTTTCGTTACAATGGTACTTTTTGTTACTTTTTTAAGTTTTGCACTGCTCATGGTGCAGTTTTACCATTGATTGTACTAGGAGTGTTCTAGTTGTGCTGTAGTGCTCATGAGCCATACACAATAGCACAGTAGCTGACGCATGCTCTCGATTTGCACCTAGCTGTAAGTACAGTATATCCTCTGTCGTCCAGTGTAAAGGGCCGTTCTCGTTGGACTGACTTTGCATAAACTGCAACACATGAAGAGCAGCTGTGGTGGGTCCACAGGGATGTGCTCACCTGCTCTCCCGTCAGAACGGGACGCTGGGAACGAGGTTGGCATGGCCAGTGTGTGAGTATGCGCCTGTGAGAGTGCCTCTCTATGTGTGTGTGTAGGTGTGTCCGTGTCCCCACGGCCTGCCACAGGAGTGACCCAGATCACATTCGAGTCTCACTCACTCACACGGCACTTCTCGTCTATCCGTCGCCAAGGAAGCAGACGGGATGCGGGAACAACAAGTCATTTGTACCTGTAGAGGAGGACACTCCTGGGAAACAAACAGATGAGCCTCCCCCCTGAATAAAAGCCTTTCTCTCTGGGTAAACAGAACTGCATGAGAAACATACAAACTATCAGGAGCATCGCACTTAACCCTTTCACTGCCCGAGGGCTGGAGCAGCGGAGCACGTCGGAGCTAATGCAGTTGTAGAGATAAAGGAGGAACTATAGCTTGACTTTAACTCAGTCCGTACCACACAGATGCACCACGTGAGCTGTTACAACGAGACTTTGGAGTCTAGAACTACTGCATTCATAAACAGCTAAATAAAATTGCAAATGTTGCTGGCGTTGCTTTTTTTTAATTCTGAAATTATAAGCAAATCTTAATTTGGAACCAGTCCTGAATTATAATCTACTGAGAATCAGTAACGTCCTACTAAAATTCCTATTTTTATTTTGCTCTGAAATTCAGTTTATCAAGATTTTTTTTTTTTACTTACTTATTTTACATTTTCTGTTATTCATGAAGAAAAGAGACAATGTACCCCTAGAAAACTGTATTTGTCCAGCTTAGGAATCAAAGACAAAGGTTTTACGAGAATTTTTATTTATTTATTTTATATATATATATATATATATATATGTGCTGACTATGATGAAACCCTGTTACCGATAAAAGGAAAATTAAAAAAAAAAAAAAATAATAATAAAAAAATGGACGAAGACAACCAATGCTGATGATAACAATATAGGAAAAAGTAGAAGGCACTAACTTTTCTTCTGGCCATACTGTTAACAAATGTCTTTATGATGTAATTGCCTATTTGTCATGTAAACTATTGTTTTATACGTCCTTTATCAAGCAAATTGGTTCTGGAAACGAAATAGAACACATGTGGAATGCAACGGAGATGCAAAATTACTATTATGTATAACAAATTAATAAATTAAATCATTTCTATGCTATTTTAGGCTAATTTTAGGGGGATTACTTGATTTTTAACTAATATATTTTAACTAATTTGAAACAGCATTTTAAAATTATTTGTATTTTAAGACAACTTCATTGTACACAACAACCACATTGTAGTTTTTTGAGCATCTATTTTTGGAAAATGTATGGGTAGGGCAGAAAATGTCCTCTATTTCTGGAATATCCTGGATACAGGTAAAAAAAAAAAATATATATATATATATATAAATAAAATAATTATTTGTTCTCTAAGATTAATCATAATTAATTCACCCTTACATTAAATCGTGTAATTATAAATATATCTACACACTGAATTCCTAAATTAATGTAGATTCAACAAAAAAAGGAAGTTTAATGGCTTTCAAGTGCTATCAAGATCAGCATTGTGGATATTGATACCAGTGCCTCTATAAAATGGATTATATTTAAATATCCATCATTTACGCCTAAACTGTACATTTTCAGATTACTGTTTTTGTCTACGATTTTTTTTTTAACAACAATTACAAAGCATGTTCAAACTTACAACTTTTACTTTTAAATCAACAATTACCATGCATTCATTATTTTAACTTAATAATCCAATAACATTTTAAACAGTCCATATTAATCACCAGTGTTGGGGAAAGTTACTTTTAAAAGTAATGCATTACAATATTGCATTACTCCATAAAAAAAGTAACGAATTACGTTACTTAGTTACTTTTTATGGAAAGTAATGCGTTACATTACTTTTGCGCTACTTTTTAAATCTGGACAGGGCTTGCTTGTTTGTTTTAAAATAAAAAAGTTCTATTTTTGGCAAATATAAAAGCCTTTTCACACCAAAAAGTGAAATGAATAAGCCTCAGGCTGAAGGGAAAGTAAATTTACATCCGTACAGTAGAATGCAGAAGAAGACATTTCAACACACTTCAGCAGTAAAAAAACACACAAATGTTCGTCCAGAGTAATTTGTGCTTATTAGTACGGTTGAACTGGATCATCGAGGTTTTTTTTTTTTTTTGTGAGTGAGATGAATTAATGCATATTCATATTTATTCTAGAACTACAGTAACATCTTCTGATTTCTCTCAACATGGGAACAGGAGAGCTGTCAGTCAATAAATTGGAAAAAAAGTAACTTGCGTTACTTATTTGAAAAAGTAACTCAGATATTCTCTTGTAAATTAAAAAGTAATGCGTTACTTTACTAGTTACTTGAAAAAAGTAATCTGATTACGTAACTCGCGTTACTTGTAATATATTACCCCCAACACTGTTAATCACAGCAATGATTTTTTTCCAGTCCTAGTTTAGAACTTTGTTAATCGAGAAGTTATAAAAGAAGTTTGACGAATGTTAATAGAGCTAATGCGAAAAGAAGACCTGCTTTGGTTGTAATTACAGTTCAAAAAGGCTTTTGGCATTTTCACATACAAGATGTCTTTCACTCAAATCGGATTGATTCAGCATATTTAACTCTCAATTTCGAATCGTTTGAGAAACGGCATTTCCTGTGGCGCAGAAATCATTCCAAAACCATGAATTACACGAATCCTTGTGTGATAACCCGATACTTACCCGATGACACTTCTGTCCTTCTTACCCACATAAATTCTTCCTCAATTCAACAATGGCGGTCCTCCTATCAAACCGCAGCAGGTCCACCACACATCTGCTCCCAAAACCTCCAGACAATAAACAATTCAAACTAGGCTTTTACAGCCAATTCAGCCCACTGTCTGACAAAGCCAGAAATTAGCAACATTCATCCAACTTTCCCAGAGTTGACGTTAGATCCCCATTATCTGAGGCCAAAGTTAATTAAAGTGGCAAAGTTGAAATCAATAGAGGATTTCTCCCGCAAACTGATGGTCAGACATGAGTGATAGGCATGACAGGAAGATTACCGAGGGATACAAAACCTCCATCGGCCACTGAGTAACCGGTTCTGAAGAAAACAAGGCGGCGGCGGCGGCTAGTCAAAAAGTCCCTCTTTCCCTCATAATGTGAGCACATCTTGTAATTCCACAGATCATTACCAACTTTCCAAAACTTAATTTCGCAATTACACATGCAATTAATTAATATCTGTGCTGTCATTACACCCCCCAATGTATTCGCAGTTAAAATTAATGTCACTTGAAATAAAGTGCTCAAAATGAGCCGGGGGGATGGGTAGGTTGAAGATTGTTATTAATGGATTGTGCGGTTAATCTGGTAAGAAGCTGAGGGGCTACGTGAGAGAGAAGCGCTCTCTATCACACTCAAGTGTCTAGTGGTAACTGAAGGCAGTTATTGAGCAGCATGGAAAGCTCCCAAAGGACAGATTAATAAAATCTGTGCGCCGAGAACGCCAAGCGTGTCTGAGGAGCTGCCGTAATTGTGCGCGTGACACACGCTGCCACCGTAGGTCTGCTCTCTCAAACCCGCTCTTATCAATAGACAGAAGAAAAATGATCAAACAGCAGCAAAATGAGAGGATGACCTCTAGCTAATTTTAGAAGGAGACATGCTGATAATGAGATGACAAGACGGTCATGACTGGATGAAGAGAAAGCAGTTGCTCTACATGTGTAAATACATAATGATGAGAGTTCATGTTTAAAAACGAGGGCGTCCAACAAAATAAGGCTGTTTCGTGAACATTTGCTAAACTCTTTGAAGCACTTTAAGGGCAGCCAAGAATCGTCTTATCGAAAACAGTTTCTTGGCTGAAAAATAAAAAGTTTTAAGTTCCATGAAGAACCTTTAACATCCATGGAGCATTTCTATTGCACAAAAGGTTCTTTATAGTGGAAGAAAAACACAGTTTTGGAACCATTATTTTTAAAAATATATGGCATCGTATGAATTAAAAGGTTCTCAAATGATGTCATAAATAGAATTTAAAAAAGGTTCTTTTTTTAAGAGTGTAAGGGCGTATAAATACACAATTATTCCACAAAATGTATATTATTATTACACTCTTGAAATTAAAGGTGCTTCACGATGCCATAGAAGAACCTTTTTGTCTAAATGGTTCCATAAAGAACCTTTAACATCTGTTTCACAAAAGGTTCTTTGTGGCGAAAGAAGGTTCTTCAGATTACAAAAAGGTAAGAAAGAGATGGTTCTTTAAAGAACCTTTGACTGAATGATTCTTTGTGGAACCAAAAATGGTATGGCATTCTTCTATGGCATCGCTGTGAAGAACCTTTTAAGCACCTTTATTTTTAAGAGTGTATTATTATTATTATTTGAATTAAATTGGTAAATGATTTAATTGAAGACATTATTACTGTAATAATCTTTTGTGGAGATGTTTTGAAGCAACGTGCTTTATACATTTTAAACCTTGGAACTTTATACTAATTATATAGCTAAATGAAATTCACAAAATTAGGATTTCAAACAAATCAATTCTTGCTGTAAAAGATCTAGAAAATCTACAAGAGAAAAAAGAAACGGCGTTGTAACATCCCAGTAAACAACATTATCTCTTGCGAAACGAGGATTATTGAAAGTAAAAATGTGCAATTGTTTTGATCAAATATGAGAGCCTCATAACATTGCTCCACCATTATATAATTATCTCATGGTACAAACTAAAATAGATTATAAAGCATTTCATAGTAATTCACTTGTGTAGTAAAATACAATCATCTGGTCAAGATCACTTGAGTAGTCATTGTAGTGAAATGATTTAAAGGAACACTCCACTATTTTTGAAAATAGGCTCATTTTCCAACTCCCCTAGAGTTAAACAGTTGAGTTTTACCGTTTTCGAATCCATTCGGCT
>NW_015548246.1:269757-282756 GCF_001515605.1 Sinocyclocheilus anshuiensis | reverse complement strand
TTCCCATTGACAGAGAGCGCTTCGCCCATGTTAGTGACGTTAAGAGCGGCGAGCGAACCACACGCTTTCTTTCTAACAAGTTCATGGACAGTTAAAGCCACTTTTGACAACAAACCTGAGCCAGCCTGCTATTAACCCCTCTTCAGTTACTAGATGATGTGTTTGACGGGATGAATAAATAATAAGGGTTAAGCACTTGAAGTTCTGTTTTAGAGCCTTTTGTAGTAGTAAAAGTAGCAGAGCGCTGGGAGAGTCACGTTTAACACACTTTCTTCAAATGCGGACTTGGTAAATGATATTAAAAACAAAAACTAAAGGCTGTTTCGTGAACACTCTTCAATGGTTCTTTGAAGCACCTTAGAGTCAGCAAAGAATTGTCTGCTTATCAGGAACTTAGCATTCATGGTTCCTTGAAGAACCTTTAACGTCCATGCAACCTTTCCATTCCACAAAAGGTTCTTTATAGTGGAAAAAGGTTATTTTTTTGGCAGAAGAAATATGGTTAAGAACTTTTCACTGAAAGGTTCTCCGGGGAACCTAAACTGGTTCTTCTATGGCATTGCTGTGAAAACTCCCTTTTGGAACCTCGATTTCTAAGAGTGTATGGGCTTCTTATGTTGGTTCTGTGGTTCCATGAAGAACTTTTAACATCCGTGGTACTTTTTAGTCACACAAAAGCGTCTTTATAATAGGTCCATCGGGTTATTAAAATGGTTCTAAGAACTGTTCACTTTGTGGAACCCAAAATGATTCTTTTATGAAACTGCTCTTTTGGAACCTGAACTTTATATTAACTTAAAAGGTTTTCAAATGTGTAGTAAAAATGATTTTAAAAGGTTCTTCTGGGACTATGGGTTTCTCCTATGACATCAAGGACATTTTTTATGATTTTTTTTGTTTATTGCAAATCACAAAATTGCAAACATCCTAATATTTATAATATATACATAACATGTGCATTCTTTTCACAAATTTTATACTATTATTATTTGAATTATATTGGTAAATGAGGAGCTTTTGAAGACATTTAATTTAAGATGTTATCCGTGCAATAATATTATGTAAAGATGCTTTGAAGCAATGTGCATTTTACAAATTTACTTGACAACACAGCTATTATCTGGAACTTTATATTAATTAGAGGTAAATGAAATTCACAAAATTAGGATTTCAAACAAAACAGTTCTTGCTGTAAAAGATCTAGAACATCTACAAGAGCGTCTCTTGCAAAACACGAGAATTATTGAAAGTATAAATGTGCAATTGTTTTGAACAAATATGAGTGCCTCAAAACATTGCTCCACCATAATACAATCATCTCATGCTACAGACTGAAACAGATTATGAGCCATTTCATAATTCACTTGAGTAATAAAATACAATCATCTGGTGAAGATCTATTTTGTATTTGATTAATGATTTAAGACCAAATCTACAACATAATTGCATTAGTATTTGTACGTAAAGTACATGCATTTAATAATAGTGATCAAATTTACAGATCTAAATATTCAAGCCGAAGGAAAGTCTGTTTTTGTGAGGAGAAAGGAAAGGAAAGGAAAGGAAAGGAAAGGAAAGGAAAAGAAAATCAAAGTGTTGTTATTTCTCATCCATGCATTTCAAACAAATACAGTCTGGGTTGTTTTTAGGAGATGTTTTTAACAGTGTATTGTCTAATGTATGTCCACAGCTTAACATGGAGTGGCGAGGTGGACCAAACTCGCTCGTCCTTCTGTTGACAGGACAAATAACTTCAGCCGTATTGGATTACAATTAACAGAGTGCGGTTTGCGAACCGCACGCTTTCTAACAAGTTCATGGACAGTTAAAGCCACTACAAACCTCAAACCTGAGCCAGCCTGCTATTAACCCCTCTTCAGTTACTAGATGATGTGTTTGACGGGAATAATAAGGAACAAAAACTGAAAGGCCAAAAAAACTCCAAAACTGCATGAAATTATGGGTAAACCACAAAATCAAGATAGGTAGTCTCTTCTCACATCTGAGCGTCTGAACTTATGTTAATTTCTCTGACAAACAGTTGCTATTCCTGAAAATATTATCCAGATTAAAATGCGTAAATGACAGTCAATCATCCTTGTAATACGTGGAGGTAATTAGTGACTGCATGGGAAACCTAATTACTCCGCTGAAACCTGAGTCCTTCCTCTCGTATTTCCCTCGACATGGTTCATGGGATTGATCAAATGACACCTATCAAACTCTTCATGCCTGCTCTCTCACAGTGAGATTAGCTATATATATATATATATTCAATTAAAAAAATATATATTTTTTTTCAATTCAATTAATTAAAGACAGAATTAATGATAAAGTGGTTTGAGCACAAAACCCAGTTGTGATTGGGACGGTGTGTTCAGAAATGGGTCAGTGACTGAAGGTGTCTGGAATGTGTTGTGGCAGCGAGGAGCAGCTGCTTGTTAATTTTCCTGAGTGGCGCGCGGTGTAACCCGCTGTCGTCCCGTCTCTGGCTCCAGTCCTCCCGGCTCTTTTCCGCCGGCGTCACCCGCACGTCTCCAGCCTCCTTCAGTTTGCCATGTGCACTGACCCGCTCCTGACCCCCAGTCATGATACAAACTAGTCCAAGGTAAGTAATCACTAATTACCCACAATGCTCCTCTCCGCTCTGGCCACCGCCTCTGATGTTTGCCTAATCGATCTGAACACCCCAGAATGAGCAGTGACGTTACGGGGAGCAATTAGGGGCTGGAAGAAAGCATGGAAAGTTACTCCATCAGGAAAACACCACTGTTATTTCATACAGATCCTGTTACTTCTTATATTTTTTTTACATTCGTTGATTTTTCAAATTAAACTCTTTTTATTACATTGGCAAATACATAGTGTTTCCATATTGTTGAAGATGACAGAACGATAGAAGAGACGATGGTGTGATGTAGTGAATCTATCAGAAAGTGTGTGAGATTACATTTCATCATGAGCACACTGGTGAGATGTTCTTCCAGCATGGCTGACAGTTTGCTTTGGTCAATGAAAGGGACTTTAAAAGACAGCAGGACTGACAGTGAACACCTGCAGATACACCACTAAATGTTTTTGTCTCTTATGCTCACAAGAGGCTGTATTTATTTCATTTAAAAAATGCAGTAAATACAGTAATATTGTGAAATAGTATTACAATTTAAAACAGCTGTTTTCTATGTGAATATATACTCAAATGTAATTTATTGCTGTGGTCAAAGCTGAATTTTCAGCATCATTACTCCAGTCTTCAGTGTCACATGATCCTTCAGAAATCATTCTAATATGCTGATTTGCTGCTCAAGAAACATTTCTGATTATCAACGTTGAAAACAGTTGTGCTGATGCATATTTTTGTTGAAACTGATTTTTTCAATATCAAAGAAAGTTCAAAAGAACAGCATCTATTTGAAATAAAAAATGTTGTAACATTATAAATTCCTTTACTGTTACTTTTGATTAATTCAATACATCCTTGCTGAAAAAAAAGTATTCATATAATTTCTTTAAAAAATTAAAAGAAAATACTTCTACCAAACTTTCGAATGGTAGCGTATCACGGTTTCCACAAAATATTACGGGGCAAAAACTCTTTTCAACATTGATAATAATCAGAAAAGAATGATTTATTAGAATGATTTCTGAAGATCATGTGACACTGAAGACTGGAGTAATGATGCTGAAAATTCAGCTTTGAGCAACAAATTTACAATATATTCACATAGAAAACTGTTATTTTCAATTATAAAATATTTCACAATATAACTGTTTTTTAAAGGTGACATAAATAAATACATACGTATATGCATGCATATATACCACTTGAAGGACATATTGGAGGAACATGTATGTTAGCCTGATAAAACAAAGCTAAAAGTTGAAGTGTCTCAAATTACAATATCTTATATTACAGTCATTCAATATGTTTTCTCCAATAACAGTATTCATAGCAACCACTATATTATAGATACTTTACAATGTATAAGAATAAACTGCATAATTTGAAAGTTATGCACTTTTTTTTACATTTATTCATTTAAAATGGCATTCATGCAGACAATGATCTAAATGCACATCTCTTATGATGAATATGTTTTCAATTTCTTTTTGTGTGTGACAAAGTCTAAAATGTCAAGGTACGTGCTGAGAAGGAAAAGTCTCATTTAAAAAAACTTAAGTAGTTTGGCATAATATTATTTTAATTTTTTTGATGTTTTTTTTAAGAATAATTTGAAACAGAATTTGAAAAACATTTGACTGCAAAATTAAAGTCAGTGTGGTATAACAGAAAGAAAGAAAGAAAGAAAGAAAGAAAGACGTATGCTATTACCTTTTGCTCAATGGTTGCACCACTTGACAATTTATTATATTTAAATACAATTTTGTTTTGACTCAAAAAGAAGTTTATTTTTATTTTTGTAAGTAATCTGATAATGACAGTCCTAGACTGATAAAACATACTTAACCAAACAATTTTTATTATGAATATAAAAGTGTTACTAACAAATTATCCGCCTCTTTTGTTTGACACTAAAATTCTTCCATTTCCTCACATTTAAGCTGGTAAGTATGTTTCCTTTTGCCTTTATTTTGTTTGTTTCCCCAGAATACTATAAAGGTAAAGTAGGGTAATTCTTGCTCTGTGCTAATATGTCACCTTCTGCTCCGTGCCTGATTCAAAAATAAGACGTGGATGGTTGTTACCAAGACAACAGAGTCTCATTTTACCCCATAGCCCACTTCCAACCTGTTACCAAATTACTAAGTGCCAGGGCAGAGCTTCAAAGAGCAGAGACTGATGCTGTTAACGTAATGAAACTGTACACTCATCTGTTTAAAACACGGCCTGTCAGCTTGGAAGTAAGATGGACCAATTACTGTACGCCTTTAGCCCTCCTGGCTAATATCAACATCTTGGCAGGTTTAAAGTTTTCTACTCCGTCACGTGTGCCTTTAAGCAAGGAAACATTAATGAGGACCTTTCTGTGTTTGATTTTAAAGCTGTTTTTACTTGCATATTTGAAAATTCATTTTAAAGCACTCCATCATTTAAAATCAAAATATCAGAACTTTGTTTTATTTACAAATTTTCTTTTTCAGTAGGTTAGTGGTATCTGCTGATGATTAGTTTTTAACAAAAAGTCCCACATCATTTGTGCTTTACGTATGTATCATTCCTCAAATTATGTTGCTTTTCCAAGTAATTGGTCTTGTGATTTTCGTATGGCAGACAAAATATCAGAGATTTTTTTATTAAAGCAGGAAGTCAAACCAAAGGTGGGCTCTTTTGACAAGTTCTGGGTTCAGTAAAACTTTTTTTGTGTCATAAAGTACATTATCTCATATGACATTTAAACAGTTCACCCCCCAAAAAAAAACATTGTCATCATTTACCCTCATGTCTGTCAGACCTGTGTTCCTGTGTTGTTGTGTTTTGCTCCCCATGTGCTCCCCGTGATCTAGTTTCTCCCTTGTTTGATTGTCTCTTTGATTTCAGGTGTGTCTCGTTAATTTCCTCATTTAGTTCAGTATTTAAAGTGTGTTCTGCCCCTTGTTTCCTGTCCAGTGTTATACGTCTTCTCGTCTCCGTGTAATGTGCTACTTGTGCTCCTGCCTGCCCTTTATTATCCCTTGGATTCCTATTAAAGACTGTTGTTTGAGTTTATCCACGTCTCCCCGTTCCTCGCTCCACGCAGTAGCAGCTAACCCTGACAGAACACTGGATCTAAACAAACAGTAAGCGGTGCCCCTTCTTCCCGTTTTTGTTTCAGTTTTTGTTTCAGTTTTTTTTTTATTCTCCTTTTGTAATGGATATCGCCGCGAGATTCACCGCCCTAGCCCGCAAGGATCTTCCATTGGTGGAGTTCGCCCGGGAATTCTGCGGGCTCGCCGTCTTGATGGCGTTAGATGATGCCACTCTGAATTCTTTGTTCTGGATTGGGGCCAATTACCATCACCCCATCGACCTCCCAGACACCACTGAACTGTGCTGGAGGGAAGGGATCCTCCGGTGTCTGGATGGCATCTGGCCCCAATCCAGAACCACACCAGTCTCAAGCCCGCCAGCCGCTCCTCTCTCAAGCCCGCCAGCTGCACCCCTCTCAAGCCCGCCGGCTGTTCCACTGTCAAGCCCTGTGATATCAGCTCCAATCTCCTTAACCTCAAACCAAAAGAGGAGCATGAGAAGAAAGAGACTGTTATCAACCCGGATTCGCCCCCCTGAGTCCACTCCAGTGTCGGTTCCAGCCCTTGAGTCTGCTCCAGTGTCGGCTCCAGCCCCTGAGTCCGCTCCAGTGTCGGTTCCAGCCCCTGAGTCCGCTCCAGTGTCGGCTCCAGCCCCTGAGTTCGCTCCAGTGTCAGCCCAGTGTCGGCTCCAGCCCCTGAGTCCGCTCCAGTGTCGGTTCCAGCCCCTGAGTCCGCTCATTTCTTCAAGTTCAATCCTGAATCCACTACAGCCCAAACAAATTCAGAGTCCGTTCCAAGCCCAGAGAGGGCTCCTGTCCCCACGTCCGGCCCGGAGAGGGCTGTGGTTCCCACGTCCGGCCCAGAGAGGGCCTCAGATCCCGAGTCTAGCCCAGAGAGGGCTCTTGTCCCCACATCCGGCCCGGAGAGAGCTGTTGTTCCCACATTAGGTCCAGGAAGGGGCTCAAATCCCGACTCAAGCACAGGGAGGGCTCCTGTTCCCACGTCAGGCCCAGAGAGGGCCTCAGATCCTGAGTAAAGCCCAGAGAGGGCTCATGTTCCCACATCTGGCCCAGAGAGGGCCTCAGATCCCGAGTCTAGCCCTGTGAGGGCTCCTGTTCCCGAGTTTGGCCCAGAGAGGGCTTCTGTTCACGAGTTTAGCCCAGAGAAGTCTCCAGTCCCTGAGTTTAGCCCAGAGAGGGCCCCTGTTCCCGAGTTTGGCCCAGAAAAACCCCTGTTCCTGAGTTTGGCCCAGAGAAAACCCCTGTTCCTGAGTTTGGCCCAAAGAAAGCTTCTGATTCCGAGATCAGCCCAGTGAAAGTATCTGTTCCAGACCAGAGTCCAGTGCAGGCTCCAGCCCCTAACCAACGTCCAGTGCAGGTTCCAGCCAGGGGATCCGGAGTCTTCCCCAAGAAAAAACATTTTTTGGGGGGTGGGCTATACGTCTCCGGCCGTAGGGGCCGGGCTGAGTTCCAAGGCCAAGGCCACGGAGGCCACTCCGCCATGGCCCCCCGAACTGCCTGCTCCGCCATGGCCCCCTGAACTGCCTGATCCAACATGGGTCCCAGAACTGGTAACGCCCTGGACGCCTCCCGTCCTGTACAAGCCTGTCCCTAGAGGCCTCCAGAGCGCCCACCCCCCTTCCTCTCTGGAAAGTTATGTGGCGCGAGGACGCGCCTTCCGGGAGGGGGAGGTAATGTCAGACCTGTGTTCCTGTGTTGTAGTGTTTTGCTCCCCATGTGCTCCCCGTGACCTAGTTTCTCCCTTGTTTGATTGTCTCTTTGATTTCAGGTGTGTCTCGTTAATTTCCTCGTTTAGTTCAGTATTTAAAGTGTGTTCGGCCCCTTGTTTCCTGTCCAGTGTTATACGTATTCTCGTCTCCGTGTAATGTGCTACTTGTGCTCCTGCCTTCCCTGTATTACCCCTTGGATTCCTATTAAAGACTGTTGTTTGAGTTTATCCACGTCTCCTCGTTCCTCACTCCACACAGTAGCAGCTAACCCTGACAAAACTTGTATGCTTTTCTTTTGCTTTTCGTTTTGTTTAATTTTGTGTTTTTGTTTTCATTGTATCTTGTTGCATTTGTTTTTTTTTTGTTTTTTTTGCTTAGTGTTTTGTTTAGTTTTTTTGTGTTTTTGTTTTGTGCTGGGTTGTTTTTCATTTCATTTATTTTTGTTTTTCATTGCAGTTTGTGTATTATTTGTTTCATTTTCTGTTTTGTTGCATTTTTGTTTTTTGCTTTGCTTAGTGTTTTTTGTGTTCTTTGTTTTTTTATTGGTTTCATTTCAGTTTGTTTTGAGTTTTTAATTTTGTTTTGTTTCATTTTGTGTTTTGTTGTTTGTGTGTGTGTGTGTTTGTTTGTTTGTTTGTTTGTTTGTTTGTTTGTTTGTTTGTTTGTTTGTTTTGCTTAGTGTTCTTTGTTTAGTTTTTGTGTTCTTTGTTTTGTTTTGTATCATTTCACTTTCTTTTGCTTTGCTTTGTGCATTTCATTTCATTTTGTTTTATTCATTTATTTTCATTCATACAATGAAAGCCACTGTAGTCCAGTGTTGTTGTATTCCACACAAGAAAATAAGTCATACAGCTTTGAAACAACGTGAGCTGTAATGTGGGGTTTGGTGTTTGTGTTTTGTTTCAGGTTCATGTTTTCCATGTCTTTTATTTCGTAATTGTTTCATGCTGTCAGTGTTATGCTTCCCTTGTCTTCATGTATCTCTGCCTTGTGTATGTGTCATGTTCTCATTGGTTGCTTTAGTCATGTGCCTTGTTCCCCATTGGTTTGTCTTTGTCATGTTACCCTTCTTGTTTGATATAAGTAGCCATCATGTTCCCATTGTACCTTGTTGTGTATTGATGTTGTAACCCGCTGTCGGTGAGTCTAGTCTGTTCATGCCTCGTCAAGTCTGTTCATGCCTAGTCAAGTCAAGTCAAGTCTGTTCATGTCAAGTCAAGTCTGTGTATCTAGTCTTCGTCTGTTTGGATTATGTTTGGATGTTTGGATCACTTGTAAATAAACTGCACTTGGGTTCTTCACTACACTCGCCTTCAGTGGATGATTCGTTACAGAGAGCAAACTCTTTTAAGGCTAGTAATGAACTTTATGCAAATTCTTGAACAGATGCCAACACATTTCAAGCATGGAAAACCTTTGACAATATATGCACATATGCATATATATTTCTAATGCAGTAAAAATGTTCAGTATTCAAGTTTTTTTTTTTTTTTTTCAAATTCTGAATGCTATTGAACTAGATGTGTTGTCTTTCAGGGAACACAGAGCGAACATTATTGGTAACTATCTTACCAAGATTATTTTCAAACTGTTGCTCCATGAGAGAATTCAACCTGAAAGGCAAAACTGATGGTAGAAAATGAAATATTACGCAAATGTCTGCTAAAGTGCCCCTTGAGGCAATACTGAGAATGCAGTGCTGATATTTCAGAATACTACAAGGTTTCAAGCTCAAATACCAGCATAGAGTTCCGGCACAAATTTATTTTCTGTGGCAATTGTTATTATGCTACAAATGTCGAAATTTACTTCTGTCAAGCCAAGAACATTCCTTTAATTGCGAATGTAGTGATTGTTGGCTTACTGTGTTGAGCGCTGTTCAAGATTCTCAGCACATTACATCTGGAGACTCAGAGGAGGTGGTGTAGCTCGTGTTAGGGCAAACGCACGCACCGTCTCCTGGGCATTTACACCGACCCCTGCATGCATAACAGCTGGTTTGCAGGGACCCTGTGCTGGGTGGTGCTTAGAGGAGTTCGGCTGGAGGGCCTAGTTACCGTTTGTGTTTACTCTCCCTTCCTGTCTTCTTCCATTTATCGCTCCCTTTCATTCCCTTTGTCACTTTTAAGTCCTATCTCACTTACTCCCTCTCTCCCTCTCTCTCTCTCTCTCTCTCTCTTGCTCGCTCTATCGTGTTTTATACTGCGGATGGGACCAGATTTCAGTTCTCACATGTTTTTAAGGGCAGGGCGCAGCTCCACCCAGTAATTCAACCCGGTTCTCATGAATACCGTTTGCCCGTATCCCCCCAGTATCTGACACACTTTGCGGCCATCATGGGACGCTCTGGGAGCCCGTTCGCACCCATCACTGTATGCCCTGTCAGCCCTGCTAATTTAATACTTCCTATTAAATGGATAGACCCTAGATCTACCAGAGGCCTCTTGAATTACGTTCAGGTAAAATGAGTAATCCGTGCTGCAGGTGGAGAGCTTTTTTTCTGTGGCACATTTAGTGAATGTTCGGGTCAAATATACGCCCCTGTGTTGGAAGTGTGTTGGTCCGGGTGGGTATGGCAGGATGAAGGTCCCATGGGAAGCACTAATGGTGTGATGTTGAGCTGATCAGAGTAACTCATTAATACCTGGTTAAATCTACATTAATTAAAAGTGCTGTATGTGATTTTTTGACTGATCTAAATCATAAAAGTACCATAATATGTTTGCAAATATTTAGGAAACATGCTAAGTACATACAGCCAGTTATTCTATTTTTAAATATGTGTTCCGTGTCAGAATGTCTGTTTTTGTTTTGGTCTGTATGACTCCGCCCACTGCTAGTTTACCCAATAGTATTTCAACCCCCCGGGTTGCCAGTGTGGACAATATAGCGTATTTCAGCCATGGAAGCCAGAAAACAAACTGCATCAGATCGCAGATTCTACCCCCGCTAAAAAGCCTCGGCATCCATCGAAAAACTCTGTGACCAGAAACATGTTAAAACACTAAAGAATCAACTCATCACCTTACAGTTTAAGGCTCGTCGACTTCCATTGTCAATTGTGCTTGTTCATGTTGCACGTCCTCAATCTGGCAACCCGCATGAGCATCGAGTCGGAGGTGGGAGAAACAACTCTCTCATATATTTTGAATTTGGACTGCAGTACCCATTTCAACCATTAAATACTGTACCTTTAAGTCTAGAACATGTAGGATTCATTCTACAGCATTTTGATTAAACAAACATTTGGTTAATTCATTCAATATAATGTTACATACCTTGTTATTACAGTGTAGTTACAAAGTAGTTACATAGTAATAAGAATTTAACGTTCTGAAGCAGGTGTTATGGGTAGTTGCTACTGTAGATAACAACTGTCTCAAAACAAGTCAACATGATGTTTAAGTACCTGGATCCACTGCTATATGTGTTCTTTGTGTTTGTTAGGTGTTTGTTTGAAAGATGCTTTAGGTGGTTGTTAGGTAATTGCTTATTGGTCCAAGCCAAAAGAGTCCATATTTCTCCTCAACACATGTCGGTAGCACAAAGATCTCCAAATTTTTTTAGATGCCTAGTTAGTTCTAAGTGTCAATGCAATCGGAAATTTCCTATTTCCCACTTCCGAAGTCATAATTACTAGTTTGTTATGTTCAACTGCTTTGTTGTCAGAGAGAATAGGAATCATGGAGATTCATGATTCATTCTTAACTATTTTTTGGGGGAAATTTTATTAAAGTCAAACTGTCTTTAAGAATTTTAGTCAATTACCACTGATCAATATTGGATTTTGAATTAAATGTAGCATCTCATTCATTGGCTACCATATAAAGATTACCAGTGCAGCAATACAATAGCATGATCTACATAGTTAGCTTGCTTACAATTTTGAATTTTCCATCAATTAAATGCCATTTTCACCATGTATAAGCCATAAAATATATGCATTAAATTGCAATTTAGATACATAAATATGCATGACTGTTACAGCCATGGAAAGCAATATAGGTTTAGTAGGGGAAAATATTAAAACTTCACCTCAGCAATAGAATAGTTTTCCAGTAAATACAACTTGAGAGGCAATTCATGTAGAAGTTCCAACCACAAAAACCTATATAATTTTAATGGCATGTGAAGGCAGCATTAAACAATGGCAAATACCACCAACAATAATCCACAAATATCCAAATACAACAACCTTGCAATCAGTCAATCAATCAATCAATCAAATGAAATTATGTTAACTATATCTTACAAGATTCTAGTGCAAAGGCCCTGTCAGGCCGGAGCGATGATTCAAAAACATGAAAACCCATTATAAATGGGTTTTCATGTCGTGGCCTAATGGTTAGAGATTCAGACTCGTAACCCAAAGGTTGCGGGTTCGAGTCTCGTACCGGCAGGGATTGTAGGAAGAGAAAGGACAAATTGAAATCGCATCATATGACCCCTTTAACTTTATGTGTGCTTTCAGAATTGAGATAATCCTCTTATTTCCACTTAAATTAATGTACATATTTTCCTCATAAAAAAGGACACTGTTTGCATTTCTATGACATAATGCTTGTACTGACATTTGAAAGCGTGCTATAACAGAGTCCAACGATCAATTCATAAAATAACTGAAATCCCATAATACAGATTGAAAAGTGCAATCTAAGCATTATGAAATTGCATTTCTGCAATTATTAACTCTATGGAAACAACCACATCTATCTCGATTCCTCCATTCAGATCTGAGATGCGGTTTCTCACAACACTATTAAGGTAAATTGGTCTAAACAAGCCATCATGTTTGTGCTTATTCTCCATACAGCCCTGATCTAACAAGATTGTTACGTCCATTCAGTGGGTTATTATAACATTTCTCTTTGGCTGCTGTTATTGAGTATATAAACAAGACAAGCTTCAGCCAGGGTGATACAAAAGGCCCACATCAAATCACACATGTGTAGTCTTTTAACAGGACAAAAGGGGTAAACAGAAGTAAATGAATGACCATTATGGGCCATGCGGCCGTAGACAAAATGGTAGAATGGTGTTAGCTTCTCGTTAACAAAAATGAGACACAACACCTTTTTGAGATCAGCGTTTCTGAATGTGATCCTACTGTCCTGCTAACAGTACAAAAGGGAATGTCACACTTCCTCCACCCCCCTCTCTCCGACCTGCGCGAATCTCACGAAACCTGTCAACAACATGTGTGGGTCATGTTTCAACCCAAATCCAAATGTTGCATTTTTCAACAATTGAGGCTATTTTTGGACAAGATTTTGTGGTAACACTTTAGATTAGGGAACACATGTTCACTATTCACATACTAAAGTTTCCCCTCAATAAAATCCCGATCTGCTGCTTATTAATAGTTAGTAAGGTAGTTGATGTAGTAAGGGATGTACAGTAGAATATGGTCATGCAGAATATGTGCTTTATAAGTACTAATAAACAGCCAATATGCTAGCAATATGCATGATAATACAGTCGTGGCCAAAAGTATTGGCAGTGACATAAATTTTGTGTTTTGCAAACTTTGCTACTTAAGCTGTTGTGGTGTTCATTCACATTGTTTCTACAAACTGCCTATA
>NW_015548246.1:255307-269348 GCF_001515605.1 Sinocyclocheilus anshuiensis | reverse complement strand
TCTCTTTGCTTTGCCCCACGACTGTAGTCAGCTAGCTGATAGTGATCAGTGTTCCCTAATCTAAAGTGTTACCGATTTTGTAATATAATATTTTATTCATGTAATTCTTATTACGGTAACATGAAAAAAAAAGAAAAAAAGAAATGTTTGAAAATGAAAACGGTTCTAATTTTTTTCATATATAAACAATTTTTGTTTGATATATAAATACATTTTATATTATATTTACATTAATTAATTATTAATCATAATAATTAAATAAATATTATCAAACACACTCTCTGATTCATTTTAGTGAGTCAGTTCATTCAGGCAGCTCATTTGAATAACAAAATGATTCATTTGAATCATCAACATCAGTTCCTGAAATCTGTGTGCAGCATTTTCAGCATTCACTTTTTGAAAGCCTCTTTTGCTCACCAAAGCTGCATTAATTTGATCAAAATTGTGAAATATTATTCTAATTTAAAACAGCTGATTTGTATGTGAATATCTGTTCAACTCTCATTTATTTCTGTGATCAAAGCTGTATTTTCAGCATGATGCATTTTATTTTTCAGCATATTAGAATGATTTCTGAAGATCATGTGAAGACTGGAGTAATGATGCTGAAAATACAGATTTGATCACAGAAAAAATATATATCTAACAATATATTCACATAGAAAACAGTTATTTTATTGTAATAACATTTCACAATATTAAATTAAATTGTAATAATATTTCACAATAACAATACTTCACAATGATTAAATAAATGCAGCATTGGTGAATATGGTTCCAATGTTGTTGAATATATTCAAATGTTTAATTGAGAGGGGAATTATATACAACATAAACATGTTTATTTAATATACATTTTTGATTAAATATACATGAAATTTAATTTTGAAATAATTATAAATTATCATTATCATTATTTTATATCATTATTTTTTTATTTTTTTTATTTAATTTTATTTTATTTTTGAAATGTGACCTGGACATGTTTTTGTGAGATTCAGCCATGCTTTTTTCAGGGCTGGATGAGTGTTGATTGTCACCTCTCTTTTATATAAGCACCTTGTTGGCAGATAGTCGATCCTTGAGCTCTGAGCTCTGGGTCCCATGGGCCTCACCACACCTCCATACTGACGGAGACACAGCCTGTGTCTCTGTGTGTGTGTGTGTGTGTGTGTGTGTGTGTGTGTGTGTGTATCTCCCCCAGCAGGAAAAAGCAGCACTTTGATCCTGGTTCAGGTGACTATCTCCGCCAGCGAGGTAGAGGTAGCCCTCAGCCCACCCGGGATCCCAAGGGAGGTGTCTGGTTGACCAGAAAGCTCAACTTTAGGTATCTGATACCTAAAAGATGCTCTTTCAAAGAAGAGCAGAACTGGCATTATATTCAATCATCCTGTCAGTTCCTGTCCCGTTCCCTCCACTGTCCTGCCAAATCATGGAGCGTCAGGACAGAGATGAGGGACAACCTCATTCTTACATCTTCAACACAGTTGATAGATGGAAATGATTTTATCTAATATACAGTGGCCACAAAATCTGTCTGGGGACTTAAATTGTTTTTATATAAACTATTTTATATTTAGTTATTTATTTTATTGTTTATCACAAAATATCAACGCAAGTGTTATTTACGGCAAGTAGAGCTTTCAAACAAAACATTTCACAAAAAGAAATTACTTTTGTAATTGTACTAATGTCAGACTCTGTTCCGTGTTTTGTGTTTTGCTCCCCACGTGCCTTCCATGACCCGTTTTCCCTCATGTGCAATTATGTTCATTGATCCCATGTGTTTCTCGTCAAGTCCTGTGTATTTATAGTGTTTCCTGTTTTGAGTTCGCTGTGCTGTCTCGATCGTCAGTCCTCGTTTCTGCGTGTGTGTTCCATGTGGTAAATAAAGAGAATTCTCCTATGTCTCCTTCGCTCCTTCGCTCCTCGCTCCGACACAGTAGGCAACACCATGACAACTCAAACAATATAGTGATTAAAATATTATAGTATTGTGACACTGTGGTTTTGTCAAATGTCATAATAACATGTCTTACAGTTAATGTGATAATCTTCACCTGTGTGACTTCATACAACATTAAAATTCATACATTCAATGCAGTTTACTACATTTTTGTTAAAATTAATGCAGTTATTTACATAATTGCTGATGATTTACATGTATTTTTTTGTGTGTATGGTAATAAATAGTAAAAAGTAATAGCATGAATAGTAATAGTACAGTAAACAAAAATATAGTAAAAAAGATAAGATCTTATAAAACTAAAATCTTAAAATATTGCAATCAGGTGTTTTACAGGTTAATTTTTCATTGTAATTATATGGTAAAATATAGTTAAAAAAAATAGTAATAGTACAGTAAACAATAGTACAGTAAAAATATCCCATAAAAATTCAAATTAAATCAGACATTTGACATGAAAAAATATTAGAAATACAGCAATAGTACTGTCACGTGTTTGTTCCTGTTTGTCCTTATTTGGTTTGGTCCCTGTTCCCATTATTAGTAGTCACCTGTTCCTTGTTATTAGTTATCCTCCTCAACTGTCTGCCCTTCGTTATCTGCCCTATTTGAGTTCAAGCCCGTTCTGTTCTCCCTTGTCTGGAATTGTTCATGTCAGCATTTGCTACATGTGTTTTCCTGTTCCCTTGGATATTATTAAAGTCTACAAATTTGAATTGGACTCTGTGTCTCCTCGTTCCTCGCTCCGTGCTCCTCACAGTAGCAACCCGTCACAGAATTCCAGACCGAAACAATAAGTAAGCGGCGCCCCTTCTCCCCGTGTTTTTGTTTTCGTTACAAAACTTTTTTAGTTTTCCCTTGTGTTTGTCCCGTGGCATGGAGATAGCCGCTCGCTTCTCAGCCGTAGCCCGCAGAGATCTCCCCTTTGGGGAATATGCGTGGGAGTTCTGCGGGATCACCGCGAAAACGGCGCTGGATGACGGAACGCTCAACTCACTGTTTAGTCACTGGACTAAGCTGGAGGGAAGGGATCCTCCGGTGTCTGGAGAGCATCCGGCCCCCGATCCAGAACCAGCACACCAGCCGCCGCTGACTCGGCGCTCTTGGACATGGCGCTACCTCCAGAGTTCTCTGCTCCTATCCTCACCCCAGAATCCGCTCCAGAAAGTTCTCCTTCATCTCCGCTGGTCCCGTCCAGTTCTCCATCATCCCCTGAGTCTCCTTTGTCTCCGCTGGTACCGTCCAGCCCTCCTTTGTCTCCTGATTCCCCCGAGTTAGCCAGCCCTGCACCTCCAGAGCGCCCTCCAGGGTCAGCTCCTCCAGAGCGGGGGGGGGCATATGCCCGTGGCCGTGGTGGCCGTGCCGGCTAAGGTCACGGAGGATCTGCCATGGCCTCCTGAGTCCCCTGCTCCACCGTGGCAACCTGAACTGCCTGCTCCACTGTGGCCTTCTGAGTCCCCTGATCCGCCATGGCAAGCTGAACTATCTGCTCCGCCGTGGCTTCCTAGTCTGCCTGCTCCGCCATGGACCCCTGAACTGCCTGCTCCGCCATGGTGCCCCGAACTGCCCGATCCACTATGATCCACCGGTGGTATTGTTACGGCGCGGGACGCGCCTTCCGGGAGGGGGGAGTAATGTCACGTGTATGTTCCTGTTTGTCCTTATTTGGTTTGGTTCCTGTTCCCATTATTAGTAGCCGCCTGTTCCTTGTTATTAGTTATCCTCCTCACCTGTCTGCCCCTCGTTATCTGCCCTATTTGAGTTCGAGCCTGTTCTGTTCTCCCTTGTCTGGAATTGTTCATGTCAACTGGACATGTTCATATGTTTTTCATATGCATAGTAAAATAAAACATAGCAAAAATATAGTAATAGTAACGTAAACAACAGTATAGCAAAAACATAAGATCTCATATAACGATAAACTTAAATGATTGCTATCAGACATTTTACATCATTTGTTTATGTATGTAGCAAAAAAAGGTAGTAAAACTGAAGTAATGGTATGTTTAAAAAATATCATAAAACTTAAGTTGTTAATAAAAAATATATATATATTTAAAAGAATCATCTTGTTTTTCGAATTACAAGCCACACTAAATATATAAAGAATGAGTATTACCAAAACGCCATATAAGCAAACAATATCAGCCCCAAATGTCACATCAGAAAATTGTTTATGTCACAGACTGTTTATGTTAAATTATTCAGACGTTTCTTCTGTTGAAAGAGTTTCTGCTTGCATGCAGATGGTCCGGTAAATAATTGATAGAGGATATACAGGTAAAAGAGACCAACAGAACGATATGTACCTCAGGGCAAGAGCTGCAGACTTCAATATCAAACATATGCCAAAATAATATTGCCATTTCAACCGCATTAACCAGCAACTGGTTAAATTTGATCAGTTTTAACCCTAAACTAAAGTCACTGGCTTATTTTAGAAGAGCTTTATTACAAAGTTCCAATTAAGCTGCCCTGTTTTTGTTTTGTCTGACCTGCGGTAAGCATTGCAGGAACAGATAGATGTTGGAGATTAGCATTTTTTTTTTCATAGGAACCACAAATGTTTTTCTACTATGAGGTGATTGAAGAGATAAAAGACAGAAAAACACAAGCACCCAGAAAGCAGTTGTCAGAAAGCAGCAGTTAGGCTGCGTTCAGTCTGGAGGGAGTTGTTTTTCTTTGCCGTTGTCACATTATCGGGCCATGTGATCAGGTAAGTGAGACAGGTAACAATTTTTCATGCCTGCAGCCCTGAGGAGACGGACAGACAGAGAGCGAAAGGTCCGAATTAAGAGCATTTTTATAATCCCATCCTGTCTTCTGAAGTTGCGCTGTTTTTAAGTGTTTACTAAGAAGCTGTCGTAGATTTCAGCTTATGTCACTTTAGTTTGCCAGCCTGTTTGCTTGTTTCCCGATTTGGCTTTGTTTTGCTGAATTGGATTTAGCGTGACACATGTACGTTCATTGACTCGCGCTTGTAAGCACGGCCCTCCCTCCAGTGCCGAAAATCTCCTAAATATCCCACGCTTTGGCAGGTACAGCAATTCACATTTCCACCAGCGTGTCTACATGGCCTTATCTCAATTGGACAGAATTCAAAATTCCTTGTTGGTGTCAACTTTTCAGAAAGGAGCTTGTCAGAAAGCACTGCTTCCGTGGTCGTGGTGGGATTAATGTGCCGCGCATAAAACTAATTTGATTGTACAGTCTAACCTCTCCTTAAAAGTCATGGCGGCCAGGCGAGAGCGAATATTAATAAATTCATCCGTGAGTACTTAGCAGAACGTACGCAAAAGTTTGCTGGCATTATCAGAGCCTGGCTACTGAAGTGGTGCAGGAAATTAATCAAATTCCTCTTCCGCTATCCATGTGACAGAAAGCGCCGCCGTCACGTTTGTCTTAAGCAATGTGCAATTACAAAGCGTCTGATTGCAGGTGTTTGCTAGCTGTAGAGCAGCTGCTTCAAAGATTTTAAGTGAAAACGGATTGCCGAAATGTTTATTAGTGTTGACTTTTTAGTTGCACACCACCTTCTTACAACACATTTACTGTGAGATTATTTGGAAATTACAGGCAGGTGCGTTTGACACCCCTGCCCTTCACTCAGAAACAGCTTACATATTTGTATTTATGAATATTTAGCAATAAAGCTATTATTAATATTATTATTATTGATGTTGTTGTTAATACATTTTTAGACAAAATTATTGCAACAACAATGATAAATAAGTTGAAAGCATAATATTATTAGAATTATTATTAGTGTTGTTATTATTATACTTTTATTAATTTGCTTATAATCAAAGTTAAAACATTATTATTATTATTATTATTATTATTATTATATAAAACTTAACTTTGTAAGTTCAAAGCAAAATATTATTCTTATTGTTGCTGTTACAATCATTTTGTCTAAAAAATACATGAACAACAACAACAACAATAATAATAATAATAATAATAACAATTAAAAACATGGATTATTTTATTATTATTATTATTATTATTACTGATGTTGTTGGTATTAAATGTTTAGACACAATTATTGTAATACAGCAACAGCAACATGCTTGCTAAAATAACTTATAATTAACAACAAATAAGTAAAATTCTTAGGATATGTAGTGCAGGCACTTTCTTTTCCAATTTAGAGCAATTTAAGATTTTTTTTTTTTATCTTATGCCACTTAAATGAGCAGTCACTATTGTGCTCTATCAGTCATTAGAGTGCTACAACATACAAACAAATAAATAAATAAATCCTATATGTTATTTTTAAATTAGGTCAGAGGGACAAGAAAGGTTTCCTTAAGCTCTGGAGACCCAGCGGGAGATGATGGAGATCATCACCTCATTGGGAACCTGAGACGGAACAGAAGAACCCAGAACCACCCAGCCTCAGGAGACCAGAGTACAAACTAGACTACAAACTCTGCCAAATGCTGCAACTATATGAATAGCCACAATAGATTAAAGACTTCCAATTCATCTAAGCAGTGGAAAAGTTTACGAAAGTTCAAAATCACATCGATTTTTGGGTTTGTCTTGAAACACCATATTAAAGTGGAAATAATAAATGGTGCAAATACGGACCAGAGAGATGTATGCAAGCCCTAATTAAGTTATCAGACTCTACAAAATGACAAAAGCAGATTTGTAATGAAAGGGCTAAATTATCTAATTTAGACAGTACGCAAATGTGACTGGCCAGGTAGACCGACAGTTCCACGATAAGCATGCCATTTATTCAAGAGAAGATGGAAAAACAAGGCTGTACTGAATTAAACGAACGAACGAGCTCTGAAAGAAAAGAAAACCTTGATCAGATGAGTCTTTTCGAGGTGAACATGCTAGCAGTCGAACGAAGTGGAAAACTTTGGAAGAACAATCGACAAACCTTGGCAAAACTATTTCCATTAGCGAATGTGTGGATGGTATTGTCGCAAATGAAGAAGCTGTTGACCTTGGTACGACAGTCTCCGCCACTGCAGACAGTAATCGGATGTACACTTGGAGCTAGAGGTCGAAGCGCGGGCATGCAGAGAGGGATGTTTAACTTGGCCTTGTACTTACAAGAGTTCGAATTACTCAAGGTGGTGTAATTGCCAAGCAGAGTAGTAATTCCATTTGGGGTTTCTTGCCAAGGGCCTTGTCGGGCAACTCGGGTGGAGTTTGTCCTCTCTTTACATGGTTAATTAAGGGTCTGCATGTTAGTCTGATCTGTATATCTTGACTTTCTCTTCTTCAGAGCGAATCGAACATTTACTGTATGTACAGAGGTCAAGGTAGGGCTATGTCCTCAAGAAAGCATGCTACTACCAAGATGCTTCCTGTACAAGAATATACCTGATCAGTTTGGCCTTACCTGATGAGAAGACAAATATGATGTTTGTTTTATCAAAGCAGTGGTGCATGCATTATTTAGCACGGTATAGATAAGAAAATTGGTGTGAACCACCATACAAATGATTTCATTTGAAGAGCTTCGATCCCTGCACCTAGAAGCCTATCTGGTTTCACTCTGGGTCAAAGTGCCATGAGAATTAACAATCAAGTTCAGGGGAACTTGCTGCCCAAGGGTTTAAGGTAAAGATCTGTGATCAGGTTTCACTTTGAATGACTAGGAAGCTTGTCACTCACTTTTACCGGTAGATAGAGGGACATGATCTGTGCGCTTCCCAAATCATTTCAAATGCAGAAATTTGAGTACTTTTTTTATGTACTTCTCCATGATTTACGAATTTCACTCAACTTTTCAAGTGGGTCAATTTGTCTACACTGGAGGCAGGTAGATCTAGAGGGCAGGTCGCTAGCAGTCTGGGTGCTAATAATAATAATTCAACAACAGACCTTTGCCTAATATCTGCTTCAGAGACGTGCCGCATAATCCCTGGCTACGCTTTGATAAAGGCTGTTTTGATTATGCCATGTGTCAACTCTCCAGAGCACTGAATTATTAGTGGGGAAGATTAGAGCCTATTAATATTGTACTTTCATTGTCAAAGGCGTTCAGGATGTGTGTGGTTTGTGAACTGAAGGGCCCAAAAGGGTCCTTGTGTAAGAGCGTCTGGACATTGACTGAACGTCACTGTGTCGCTGTTTATTCAGGGACCAAGCTGTTTGAGAATACAGTGACACATTGCTTTTTTTCTATTTAGTTAAATACAAAATAATGAAAATAGCCGAGCACACAAGATTCACTATCAGTTGATTTTACATTTGAGAAAAAAAAACTTGTAACAAAAACACATTTTCTTCAAGAATTGCTTCTATTTGTCTTTTTATTTGTTTGTAGTGCTCGATGGTCTAGGTTGCTGTACAGTTGCTAAGGCATTCTTATGGTTGCTAGGGCATTGCTACAGTGTTCTAAACAATCATGAGGGTCTTTTAAGTGGTTGTTCTGTTGTGCATTGCTAGGCATAATAAGAGTGTTCTGGGTTCTGAGTTTTTTGGAAGTTCATAAATGTTTGCTTACGAACTAATTCAACAGAGCTTACCCCAATTCTCTATGATATTCTGATCTCTAAAATTGTGTTGGACTGCTTTTTAATGCAAGCATATCATCTATTTTTTTCACATGTTTTTCATCTGCTAGTGCAAATTGTACTTCTGATGAAAAGCAAATGCACACCAACCAATAATCTGCATGATTTAACGTCATCCACAGCCATAAAACAAACAATGCAGGATACAATGCAGAGCTATATTAATTATCAGCAACAGTACTTTTGCCAGGTCAGCCTGTGTGTGTTTTTGAAGGGAATTTGTTCATTTTGTTTCTTGGCTCCCCCTAGTGATGAAACTATGATATAATAACAAAATCAATCCGAAAAGGTATTCAAAACATAATCAAAATATTTTTAAATGTTCATGAAAAGCACATATTCCTTAAGTGTACATCATGTTTATATGCTACAAGTATTGTTATTGCAAATGCCACACATTTAAGTTCTCAAGCTCTACTGAACTGAACCAGGCAGCGTTTAAACTGGGAGAGAGGTGAGTGATTGCACCCAAAGGGAAACATGATTGTAAAGGGGTGTCATTGAGACTCTAGAAAGGCTGTTGTAATGTCAGCTAGGTGGTGCTCCGCCACAGCACCTGGGTACAAAGCCCGATCTAGCTCAGCTCGCACACAGACACACTCATCGGGCTTTGGGAAGCCGACAGCTTAGCATGAAAGCAAAGGTGAAACAGAATCTGAAAATTGCAGTGCAGCGAGAGAGAAGGCGGCTATCAGTGGGTTTGGGCTGAAACCCCATAGCCGGGATAGAGTTTCCGCCATGTTTTCATACCCAGGTCAGCTGACCGGCGCCCCAGAGCACCATTGGACGGCCGGCTCGCAAACCCCGTAATGATGTAACCAGAGTGTGTGGGAACCAGAGCTCGGTGGCACAGTGTGTGATAAATGCAGCTTTCCCACTCCCCTGCCCGAGAATGGACTAGAATTAACCTAACCGTCTTAGCCCTTCCACGAGTTATCACGAAATCCAACCTGCATGTGTGGGGCTGGGGCTGTAGTTTCACTGTTTATTTCCCCCTGCCGTTACGGTGGCAGATCTTGCCTTGTTTAACCAAATGCAACACCTTGACGAAACCAACCAATCTTCCCTTGAGTCTGATGTTGAGCCGATTTTTATAATTCCATTAACGGATGAATTTGAAACTCCAAAACTTGTGAAATGGCGTAATTTACTACTTTTGTTCATATCGCCACACAAAAACCAATCAAAACAGCCTTTTCTCAATGGCAACCCTCCCACGGCGGAATACTTTCCCATACCTCAAGTGTTCCAGCTATATCCCGTTGCTAATTGCAACAAGGTTTCCTGCCTCTTATGAATCGAGGTTTTAACATAAAAGGTAATGAAGTAGAACATAACCAGGATGCTAAAGCTTGGCGAGAAAATGCCTCCTTAATTACTCGGTAGCCTTGAGTACCGTAGCTCCTCAACTCCTCAATGCATGCAATTATGCCAGACCATTAGCAGGGGCTTGTGGGTAGAACATTGTGTCTCTTTGCGAACATCCAGATGTTAGTGGACAATTCATTTCCACTGCATTACTACAACTTTTAATTGCTTTCCTGTTCTTGAAGTCTTTGTCAATACTCTGCAAGCGACGACTTACAAAAGCAGAGTTAAGAATTAAGCCTTCAGTGTGATTGCTAACTTCTGCTCACGACAGTTGTGATGGATTAGCAATGAAGGCAGTGTTTGACATCTGAAATAGTTAACAACTCCTCCTCTTCTCCGCTCATCCATGCCATCCTTCCCGGCGCTCCCGGAGAGGACCCCACAGTCTTGGCCAATCCTGACCTTAATTAATACAATCCTGGCTGGAAACGGGAACAGGGCCTTCTCTCAGGACCGGCCTCCCTCTGAGCCTCTCTCTGGGGTAATGAGAGATCGGAGCATCAGGAGCTGCCAGCTGAAGGGAAGGGGTCACTGGGAATGGATTTGCGGGGCTCTCAATGAGGAGCCCCTCCATGCTGAGAGAATCTGGCCGGCTTACGGACACCTGGTCATTAACATTGCTAATTAGCAGCCATTAATCAGGGCCGGGGGTTTTTACTGTCCTTCTGTGCGTGTCTATGTGTGTTGTGTGTGTGTGTGATGCTCATGAATAAGAAGATTGTTCCTTCTTACCTCCAGAAGAGGAGGGATAAGAGTGGTTCCCATCAGCTCAAGATGAGCCGGATTAGACGGAAGGTTAAACAACGGTGAGTGCTAGTGGGACAGGGAAGGATGGGCTTCCAGCCTCTGGCAAAGGTAAAATTAATTACCAGTAATTAATGAGACAGCACTCTCAGAAGCTCTCACGTACAACCCACCATTTGGAAGAACAAATCATGAACCTCCAGTTCTCGTTCATCTCAAAGGTGATGATAATTCCCATAATAATGAGCAGAGTAATAAGAGGAAATCACAATCTTGGCACCAAATCTTCAGATGGGTAACTACATATGAAGAATCAGCATTCAGTTTTCTTCTGCACACTGCATTTTAATATTCAACACACTGCCACACCATCTTGTCTGTCTGCACTCAACAGGTGGTAGAAGATTTGCCAGTACCTTTTGAAAGCAGTTCGTAGGATGTCATCTTATTTGTGACAAAATGATCTTTTCAGTCAAAAACAAATATCTCATGTACCTGAATATAAGAATATAATCTCAATCAATGTTACTTGCTAGGAGGCTCTGTGAGGTTGTTAAGTAAACCCCAAGTCTCTAGATAAAACATAACTGTGATTGTTTAGAAAAGTGGTACCATCTCTCCTCAACTAGACAAAGAAGGTTTGGGGTTTCATTCAAGTCTACAGAACAGAAGGTGCAAAGTTACTTATCAAAGTTCAATGCTATCTCATGACCAATTCATACGTATTTTACGAGGTGGCTAATATGTACGAATTTGTACGAGTGATTTTGTATGATTTCTTTGAGGGGTAGGTTTAGGGGTGAGGCTGGGGTGGTCCTTCATATGAATTCCTACAAATTTGCCACCTCGTAAAAAATAGGTAAGATTTTTTTACAAATCGTACAAATTCGTAAGGGTGAGGTATACGAATTTGTGAGCTGTGAGATCGGTTTGCAAAGTTTAATACGTCAGGTTTTGTTCAAATCCTCAACCCTAAACGTGAGCAACAGTAATAGTGATGTTTATCTTTCCAAACACTTCATTTTTGCTTGTGTTTACAAAATATCCTATACATTATCCTTTACAGTATGACAACTATAATATTTCTGTAACTTTCCTTTGAGAGTGTAAATCAAGAATAAAACTTGCTTCAGCTGAATATAAGCCTTTGTTTATTTCAAACAAATTCTCTCCTCTGACACAAAATGAAGTCTTCTTCATATGATTTCTAAGATTTTCCCTGGGAAAGTGGAGCAGTCTTGGGCATATTACCAAATGACCGTGCAAGAGAGAGGCAGAAAAGAAGTGGTGTTCTGGCACAGCATCATGCAAATAGAGCACATTCTTCCGTTTTTCTCATGACGGATTGCCTCTGAAATTAGTGAAGCGAGCTGGTAAAATGCTAATGAGAGATGCATCAATGAGCTGTGTCATCCCTGGGGGCTTTTGGAAGGGGCAAGGGGACCCTGAGCGGGGTGCAAGAATTCAGTTTAACGCTGGGGACCTTAAATCCGTTGGCCCTTCGCATCTGCATTCCTTAAGTTTTGGGAGGGACAGAACTTAATCCAAAAGGCATTCAAGACGATGGAAAGTAACCCAGAGCTTTTGGGAATCAGCAGAGAAATTGTGGGATAAATAAACTAGACTGAGGTATTCAATCTCGGTGAAGCGCTCCTTACCAAACAGTCACAATCACTCAACGCCTCCAACAAGTGATGCTCCCCCCAAATTTGAGACTATGCAATCCTGAAATTCACTGCACTTGCCATTTAGTGACTAAAGAAAGCCTAATTTATTTTTTATGTTCTCCATAAGATATATCTAGACAACTTTTATAAAAATAAATAATGGTTAAAAGACTGTAATTTGTCACCAAATGCAATTGCAAAAATAGCCTGGAAAGCTCCCCCACCAGATCAAACAAATAGCCCCACTCGAACTTACTTACATCATTGGTTGAGTCAAGGCTGCTGTGTCAGGCTGATCATTTTCAGAGAAATCAACCTATTATCCTCGTCTCATGATAATCTGGGATATAAAAAATATTATAGCATCCTAAAAATTGCACACATCACCTTTAAATAATTTCTCTAAAAAGGATTCATGTGACAAACACCCCTTACTCAAGATATTTCTCGGCAAGAATATGTCTTTTTGAGCCAGCAACCTCGCCGGGGAGATAAAGCATTCACACAGACGGTGAGCGACAGACACGTCTCACCCCCCTCGTTTAGTCATCAGTTTATCAGCCGAGGCCTTGGAGGGAAGAGCGCTATTGTGCCCGACAGCACTAGCAGGCGACGGCCTACGTGCCAGACTTGAGCTGTTGACCATGCAACACGGAACTCATAGAATGAAAACCCAAATGTCCTTGGATTTGATGGGGGAAAAAGACATGTACATACACAGTCAAGCATTGGCCGCTTTCAGACAACACGCACAGCTATACACAAAACAGGAACAATGGCCTGCCTGATGCAGTCCGTCTAGCTTCATGTGTCTCATTAGTTGTACATGTTTACAGTGGACGTGGGCATTGGATAACGGGGGCAAGAGTGTATCTCAGCAATTACAGTGTGAATTGCATGCGAGGATTATATGAAGTGCTTAAGGAGAGCCGGGACACCTTGTCTTGAGTACCAAAAACAGCTGCTTAGGGCCCAGTGCAGCTGCTTGTTACCAGACCATTTTCACCTCGCCATCTAAAACAAGGTGGTTCTCTGTGGTTTTTTTTCCATAGCAAGACTCTCAGATGAGAGAGAAAGGGGGTGAGAGACGAGAAAATAAGACATCAAAGAGACTGAACGTTGGAAAAGGGGGGTTGGAGAGGAGGTCTGGAGTGCAGACTTAAGAAATAAGAGCTTTCCTCTGGAAACTGCTGGAGGTTTGAGATTTGGTGGAGGGTGTTAGCAGGAGAGGAGAGTGCATTAATATTTGGGGGTAGTGAGGGAAATAGCCAGAGCTGTTACAATGTAAATGAGAGGCTGGAATGAATGGAAACACCCCTCTACCCCTCCACCCAGAGCTTTCCTTCTCTCAAGTCCTGTGGATCAACATATGCCGGGATGTTCGTGCGGCGCATAGCAATGAGGGAGTTGTGGCTCAGGGAAACGGGACACTTTTGACTATTTCTTTGTGTTCTGTTCATTCAAACAGGTGAAGGATGTCAGATGGAAGATCCTACTACTTAGTTTTCCAAACTTTTTATTTATTTATTTTTAAGTAAAGGTGCAGTATGGAATATCTGTCACTCTATTATTTACACTATTACAAGTAAAGGTTCTATATTGGAATCTATGGTTCCGTGAAGAACCTTTAACCCTTTCACTGGTGAGTCTAGCGGTCGCCCCAGAGTGAGTTTTTTTTAGGCGACCGTTATTGTAGAACGTTTCCCCTTATTGTTTCCATGGCGACGCGTCATGCTTGTCAC
>NW_015548246.1:239332-255289 GCF_001515605.1 Sinocyclocheilus anshuiensis | reverse complement strand
ACAAATATGGGTAAATGAGTGTGTTTTGTCGTTTAAAAAACATTCCAAATGATCTTGATCGTGATCTGTAACGTGAGATGCGCGCCGCCATGTTTGTTCGCGCTGCAGTTCAGAGAGTCCTGTCAGTCGATTTACCGCACGTAAATTCATCAATTTCTCCCGAAATACATGCAAATAAGTGGCCGGTGAACTGGGAGAGGAATAGAGTGAACTTTATAGTTACTTACACTATGTGTATCTGATATTAATAAAACACGTCAGCAAATTATATTTGAATGGATTGTTATTGCTGCTTCCCTAAACATCCGTGTGTATTTTACGAACTCTAAATGTATTGTTTTACTGGTACTTATGTGTATTTAAATGCCTGAAACCTAAAATAAACATTATGTGGTTAAAAACACTGCATAGTTGTGATTATATGACAAGTGCAGCGGCGTCTCAGCGAAAACGCAGTTTGAATTTGGCAGTTAAGTGACGTCACCGAACGTTCTAAATCCCATATGTGGGACCGTACTCCCAGGGGCACGGAAATAAAAATCCCACATGTGGGACCATACGGCTCAACAGGTTGAAAAGGAAACCACCTAAAGATCCTACAAACAGCAGTAACTCATTTTACCCTGGTACAGACGGCGTGATATCAAAAACATTTTGGATGAGAATAGATTTAAATCAGCACAGCCAGCGAAGGATCGAACGCAACTGTTTGGAACGAGCGCACCTTTTTTTAACAACCAAAAAGTTTTGTTGTCTGTTGTGGAAGAACAGACGTTTTTTTTAGGAGTCGTGGTAGTAGAGGCGGCGCAACCATAACGACATGTGAATAATTCCGCCCACTCTAAAGCGGTACTGAACTGCAGTGGAAACGCAAACCGTGCCGAGCCGAACCGTGCCGTGCCGTACTGAGCCGTGCCGAGCCGAGTCGTACCACGCAGTGGAAAAGCGCCATAAGTAAAGCTTTTTGGAGCCATAATAAACACATTGAACTGTTGTTCTCATGTGGGCAATGCAGGTTCGATTCCTGTTTGCAATTTTTTGGTACCTGGGGCTAGCATGATTCTTGCCAGTTTCCTCGGGATTACTGCAAGGAGGAGATTTTTAAGCAGATGGGGAGGGGCACGGCCATATTATGCGACTAAGAACACAATGCACACACTTCCACGTTATGATGTCACCTTTCTGAAGGGGTTTCCTAACAAAGTCGTTCCCTGATGTCGGCGGCCTCATTTGAAAGTTTGTCGACAAATTGCACTGCATTGAAAGTAATAGTGTCCACTGGGGTAGATGGTGGGCAAAGGACTGCAGGTGTTTAGATCAGCTTAAAAAATAATAATAAACCCTTCCCCCGCTGGGCTTTCTTTCACAAGTCCCCCAGCTTTTATTCCCAGCTGTTAAAGTGAACTCAGACAGGAAATTCCTCACGTGATTGGCCTTTATGAGTGGCAGGGAGGCTTAACCCAAGTCTCAAAGGGGTCATTTGTAGATGACTGTGTGAATAACCTTGTAAGGACCCATGTTTCTCTTCACATCCAATTAAGACTACTGCTTATGGCCTCACACCTCTCCCAAGAGGATAGTTTATGGGGTAGCATTAAAAGCTAACTAAGGGTGACGGCGGGGTCCTCTATAAACCCTTTATATACACGCCATTCTGAGTTTGTCTGTGCCATTTACTCACATAATCGCCATAAATACTGGCTACTGTAAAACCAGGGTTAGATAAAGTTTGTTTTTTTGATGTGCTAAAAGGCTAGCTCTGTGCTAGCAAACTAGCAGGCAGCGATTTTTATGTAGGAGCATTTGAGTGTCAGTGACTTAACTATTTTATCTTCTGAGGTTCTGCAAGCCAAATAAAGAAACACCTCAGCATTTGAAATATCTTCACCCAAGACAAATCACTTGCTGTGTTCATAATGAAGACATTTCTACTGGCCCAATTTGTGGTGCCCTAAATTATTTGATTAGTACCGTTTAACTGCTATCAAGGCACTTCAATCAAACACATGGTTAATTATTTGCAACTAATTACAAGCTTTGGCAAATACCATTATTTCAATTAGATGAGTAATTTATTAGAGTAAACTTGATGACTAGCAGCAACAATTCCAGTGTTTTGGCAATGCTCCTGTTGAGGATCAGTTGATTGTTTTTTGTGTGGTAAATTCATAATTAATAATACTATTTGGGGGATTCCTTTTAAATTATTTTTAATAAAATACTTGTTTGTATTTAATATTTAAATAAATTCAAATATTAAAAAAGAACCTGGGTGATTCTTCATTTAACAGAATAGCTCCAAAAATTAATGTCATTCAAAACCCATATCATTTTCTTATAATAATTATGATTCTTATGATTATCAGTTAATATTGACGTAAATGTCAGTATGATTTTCATGTCACTTTTGTGTCAAAAAAGGCTTATCTAAAAAAAAAAAAAACAGAAAGAAAAAACTTTTTTTTTGTTACTTGAAATAAAATATGTGTTAACTTAAATAAAATAAAATATAATATTAAAACTATTTTATTTCAGCCAATAAGCAGTATTTCTCATTTTAATTCAATTTTCTGTGCTAAAATAACTCTGAATTTTTAAAACTTAAATAAAAATTAATAACAAAAATTATTATTTAAAAATTAATAAATATTAAAAAAACAACAAAATCACTAAACATGTAACTACAATTTAAAAAAAAAAAAAATTATATTATAGTACTGTATCTAAATGATACTAATAAGATACTGATCGAGACTTTGGGTTAGTTAGTGTTTAGCTTTTTAGTAATACCCACATCAGACAATCACCTTATAAAGACAGCAAATCTGAAATTTAGCCTGACAGATTGGTGGCAACACTTCACAGAAGCAGAATGTCCCACCATAAACTAATACTAGACTCCCCCATGCTATTTAATGTCTTTCCTTTATATTATTTCAGATATCTGGGTGAAACTGACATGCATTACATTGTGTCTCTGCTTTTATGGTATTAAATTGCAGGATGTGGCCTGCAGGGATATATTTGATGGCAGCTTAGTGCTGAAGTTGCCATGTTCTGTCCTGATATTACTCAGAAGTGTTTTACAAGCTTCCACTGAAGAGTGTGCCGACAGCTGATTTGGCTATTTTTTGTTTATTTTATACATCAAAGGGATTTTAATTTTTTCAATTAGACAAACATGAAAGCTTTTGGTTATATTAATTTCACTTTGACTTATCTCAAGCAATATATTATGCACATGATGACAAAGCTAAAACAATTCCGGCTTTAACCCTCTGGGGTCCGAGGGGTTTTTTGGGCCCTGGAGAAGTTTGGCATGCCCTGCCATTTGTGCTTTTTCCAGTTTCTTATAAACATTTAATGGATAAAGTCTGATTACACTGTGCTCAGCACAGTACTACAATAATATGTAATCAGCATGTATGTACAAGTTTGTAATTCAGAGAAATACAAAAAAAAATAAAACTGAAATAAGGCCAAAAAACACATACAGAACATTTGTTTGCATGACTTTTGAGTACTGGATGTGGTAGGCTAGAGTTTTTGCTATGAAATAATGTGAAAATCATCATTCAAAAAAAAAAAACTTTTGTGAGACACTTTTTGTGTTAGAAAGGCTGTATGCAAAGGAGTGACAATGGCCATGAATATATCTGTGTGTCAAGTATTCGCTAACTTTCATTTCATTTTTGTGATGCATTTCAGAAAGAAGTTTGCGGAGACCGAGACGGCTGAAAGCAAGCCCTGTTTGTTTTCTTTATTTTACAAAAGCACAATATTTTTTTGTTATTGTGAGTGTACACATACAAAAGCATTGTGAGTGTATACAAATAAAACCCTTTACAGGTTTGAATAATGTATCTGTATGACCAAAAATGAACATGCTGGCGAGTTCGCCGACCCTGGAGGGTTAGGGAGACATTAGCTTTGATCCAAAACCTTGTGAGCTACCTTGCCATCTACTGCCAAAATGGACCAGAACCCAATGAACTGAATTTAAACCTCATAAGTAAAACCATTTAAAAGACATTACAGCAACAAAAGGGACCATTCGTGCACACACAGAGATTTAGTGTAGGATTTACTTTGAAACAACTGTTTCTCAGAAATTGATAGTAAATTTAGCAAATAATTACACAGAAACAGCAAGTAACACATTGAATTAAATGGGGACAACATGGGAGAATTGGGTATCGTTTGACTCTGTATGCTGCTCTGAATCTAAAGAGACCAGTCTTGTGATTTTTGGCCAAACTGTTCAGAAGTTGTAACCACAAATAGCAATTTTTCATATCTCCTGACCACTAGGTGGCACTGTTCCAAAACTGTACAAGTAACCTCAGGGCATGCTAGTGATGAAGTGTACCAAATTTGGTCTCAATACCCTAAAACCTTGCAGAGATACAGCCTCACGTCCACTTTGGCGAGCTCTGACCAATTCATTCCCACGTTATTCAAGAACGGCTTGACTAATCAACTTGAATTCCATGTTTTTTGGTCTGAAATCGAGCTGGTTAGTTTTCCAAGAAAATCAGACTAACGCTAGGAAGAGTTTTACATTTTTTTTTTTTTTTTATTCAAAATGGTGGAAAATGTTTCATGACAGAAAATTACATTCAAATCGTCTTGAGCCAAAGAATCAGATGGAAAAAATAATTTAGCTTCTAAACTCTACAGTTAAAAGGTTATTAGCATAAACTTGGTATGTTGGTGGCGCTAGAGAGTTTGAGTTAGTTTACAGTGTAGAAAGACTGAAATAGCATTCCTTGTAAAACATACTCCAAAAAGTGACTACTTTGATATATATGTGTGTGTGTGTGTGTGTGTGTGTGTGAAAATGCAAGAAGCAGGGCAATGGGGCGATGGAATGAGGAAAACGGCAAGGTTTAGAGATGTATTTTTTTAAAGTTTGAACTTATTTTAAGTTGACATGCTATTTTAAAATTGCTGCGCTCATGTGTGAGACACTGCAAAAGATGCGCAACAGTCATATTAACATGGAAAAACAATGGGAAAGCAGAGCAGTGGAGCATAAAAACGTGTAAATGGCCCCTAGCACTTCAATATTCAATATCGCTACTCATCATAACTACTAGGTACATTATCAGCTCAGCGGCAGACGTTCAAACTAATATCATGTAATTTACGTCTCTCTGATGATTGGTTGATATCAGAAGGCTGAACTGAAATGAATTGTGAATTTTATTAACATTAAAAAAATTAAATTCCCATTTTCACCTTAAAATGCCTCTGCCTCCCCCGACGAGCCGCCACTGATAGTTTATACATTTTTGGAACTGACTGATCACAGGCTTTACTAATCTGAGCTCATGCACCTCAGTTTTTGAGAATATCGCCAAAATTATCAACAAATAATGTTTTTTTCACTCAAAAACTGCATGAGCTCAGATCAATTAGACCTATGACACGGCAGCTCCAAAAATAAACACAAAACCTGTGCTAACTCAAAGAAAACAGCTGAATCAAAGAGATTTACAAAAAAAATGTTGTAGGCCGGTCATTTTTTGACAGGAAACACCAAATTAGAGGATTTTAAGCAAGGGTTAGCAATACATTGTTTGATACTTTTAAGTATCCAATGAAATATAACTTGGATTCATTTCTTCACTAAGCTTGTTGCAACGCATTCTGGGATTTCAAACATGTCGGAAGTGTGCATAATGCCTCAAAATGCCGCCTCCACAGTAAATATCACTTCAGTGTACCTTTAATTTAAATTAAACAAAGTCATGAAACGGCACAATCTAAATCTCCAAAAATGAATGTGCCGCCCTGCAGTCAGACAGCGAGGGCAGCTGTTACACAGAGAGCCGCAGTGAACATCTGTTGCACACGCTCGCAGCCAAAAAGCCTCCCTTTTGTTTACTAATGCTTCTGAACTCACTGCGGGTCCAGGTGAGCAAACGAGGAGCGTTCCATATTCCGCAGCACCGCAGGGCGTAGCGCTATCTCTCTTTCATCTCATAATATATGCTCTAAAGCAAACACTATTTCAAAACACCACACACACACACACACACTCATCATGACATACAAACACACTCAAAAGCCGTATCGCGCTGTACTAAGCTGGGAAAAGCCTGAAACATGACTGAAAATCTCCCTTACAGACTGAGAGATTTGTTGTGTTTCAGAAATTATAATTTATGATTTGGAACACTGGTGATATATTGCGTGCATACAAATACACTTTTAGGCTTAAGAAAAATGATGTTTAATTGCAGGTTTGTTGACTATTCGTTCAGATGTTTTGCATGTCTGATGACGTATATTAGCTGTTTGTTTTTCATAACTGATTTTTCATATATCACACACACACATGCACACACACACACACACACACACACACACTTATATATACATATACATATACATAATTTAAAAATAAAATAAATCTCACTGACCAGACTCTCATTCAAAAGTTTTTTTTTTATATATATATTTGAAGTCTATTCTGCTCACCAAGGCTGCATTTATTCTATACAATTAAAAACAGTAATATTGTAGAATATTAGTACAATCCAAATTAACTGTTTTCTATGTGAATTTGTTGAAAATGTAATTTATTCCTGTGATGTAAATCTGAATTTTCAGCAATACTCCAGTCTTCAGTGTCACATGATCCTTCAGAAATCATTCTAATATGCTGATTTGCTGCTCAAGAAACATTTCTGATTATTATTAAAGTTGAAAACAGTTGTGCTGCTGAATATTTTGTGGGGGGGGAAAATAATATTTTTTTTTTTCAGGATTCTCAGAAGAACAGAAAGTAAAAAAAAAAAGAAGAAAAAAAGAGATGTTGGCCTCTTATATGATGTGTTTTCACCGCTATCTGTAATTTTCCCTCATTAAACAGCAGACATGCGTCTGACATTGTACTCTCAAGCTAAACATCCAATATAACTGCTCTACAACAGGTCACCAGGGTCAGCGAACCCATGTTTCAGGAGGAGGTGTCCACAAAAATGAGCGTCAGCTTCAGTTAAACTGACCATCATGTGTAATTGCACCTGTCATCATCAATTAAGAAAGAATGTAGAACAACACAGAATTAGAGGCCATGCCGTGCACTCGCTATACTGCGCTACTGGAGTTCAGTTACATCACCTACCAGAGGAGCAGAGCTCAAGCATGTGTACTGTTAATATAGTGTTACACACTGCTACATGAAATCAGTAAGAGACTGAGGACCCTATCATACACCCGGTGCAATGCGGCGCCAGGCGTGGCGGCGCAAGTGTTTTTGCTAGTTTCAGCCCGACGCAGTTCTTATTTTCCCGTCCTGCACCGCGTTGTTTAAATAGCAAATGCATTTGTGCCCATTTGTGCGCCCATGGGCGTGCTGGTCTAAAAAAGAGGTATGTTCAGGCACATTGTTGGCGCGTTGCTATTTTGAGAAATAGACTGTGCTATTGACCAACTCAAACCTGGTCTAAAGTCTGGCGCAATATTTTTTCTTTGTTATTTAAAGAGAGCGTTAGTAATATGCGCCTATAGACAGGTGCACAACATGCGTACACTTTGCTTATTACACACACAGGGATGCGCAGCAGCACACAAACATTTTTAATGAAATGAAATTTAAAATTTGAAATTTTTTAAATTTACAAAATAGGGACAACCCGTTTAGACCATGCGCCGGGCGCACCGACCGTTTTCCCGCGAAAGTGGATTCGGACACGCCCTGAGTGCACCTGTGCCATGCGCTTTGGACCATGCGCTTAGATCGTTAAAATAGGGCCCTGAAAGTCTGAAAACCACCTACTCATTCTAAATCCACAACGCAGATATTCTCTTCTTTTTTAGTAGAAATAAGCATGATGTGGATGCAGGTACTTTTTTTAGTAGAAATATTTTAAACAATGTATTTTCCGAACGATACACAATATACCAATCCATAAATATTATTTTAAATAAATTAATATTATCATTGTTGTTTATTTGTTTTCATTTATACAATTATTATTATTATTATTATTATTAATTTTTCTGATTGATGCTAATATGATTGCTTTTTCGATGTTATTATATTTATTTAACTACAATTATTTATTCATTTAACAATAATAATAATAGCCATATTTGTGCATTAATATAGTTTATATTGTTTTTGTTTTTAATAATAATAATGTAATTGTTGATTATTATTGCCATTATTACTATTTATTTATTTGTTTGTTTGTTTGACTATCATTAATGTTGTTGTTTGTTTGTTTGCTTCATTGTTGTTACTTATTTGCATATTATATTATTATTTTTGCCATTAATATCTATCTATCTATCTATCTATCTGTCTGTCTGTCTGTCTGTCTGTCTATATATCTGTCTGTCTGTCTGTCTATCTGTCTATCTATATATCTGTCTGTCTATCTGTCTATCTATATATATGTCTGTCTGTCTATCTATATATCTGTCTGTCTGTCTGTCTGTCTGTTTTATTTTTTTATTTCATTGTTACTGATTTGCATGTTATTGTTATTTTTGCCGTTTTTGCAATTTATTTATTATGTTGTTGTTACTGATTTATTGCAATGTATTCATTATAATTTATTAATTAATTAATTAATTTTATTATTATTACTGTTTTCGTAGATACTTATTATTATTATTATTATTATTGGCATTAATATAATTTATGTTGTTATTTAAATGTTTGTTTGTTTGTTGATAATTTATGCTAATACTTCTGGTTATATGACACATGATGAGTATTATTAATGATTCATTAATACAATGAACATCTGAACCTCACACTGCTTTCCCAAACGATTCAGCTTTCCTGGACGTGTTCATTTGAACACACAACAAAACGGCTTGGATGTGTGAAGTGAGGAACATATGTCCACTATTAGGGTGCCAGCGCAACCTGTTCACTGCGCGGCAGTGATGATGATGATGATGATGATGAATCATGTTGCTAGGCGTGCAATGCTGGCCCAAGTCCAAGCTCTCTGGCAGAACAAGCAACTGTTAGTTTGATCTTATACATAACGACAAACATAAACACAGCAATCACAATGCAGACTCCAGCGGGGGCAAGCAGCCAGATGACCAGCGCAAACCTGCGAGAGATCGCTGACCTCCAGGAGATGAGCCTTCATGAGTGAACCATCAATTTGACACCATTAATCTTTCATTGTAATATCTAATTACTCATCCTATTTACTTGTCAGGAGTGCGCGAGGCGAACGCTCTACAGGGATCGGCCCATAGCAACACCCCTGGCCCTTACCAGCGGAGACGGGTTAGCCTCCGAATTTCACCTGCCCAGCGGCGAGTGGTCCCAGGAATGTCCCGGGCCTGTTGGGTGTCCTGGCCTGATGATGATGATGATGATGAATCATGTTGCTAGGCGTGCAATGCTGGCCCAAGTCCAAGCTCTCTGGCAGAACAAGCAACTGTTAGTTTGATATTATACATAACGACAAACATAAACACAGCAATCACAATGCAGACTCCAGCGGGGGCAAGCAGCCCGATGACCAGCGCAAACCTGCGAGAGATCGCTGACCTCCAGGAGATGAGCCTTCATGAGTGAACCATCAATTTGACACCATTAATCTTTCATTGTAATATCTAATTACTCATCCTATTTACTTGTCAGGAGTGCGCGAGGCGAACGCTCTACAGGGATCGGCCCATAGCAACACCCCTGGCCCTTACCAGCGGAGACGGGTTAGCCTCCGAATTTCACCTGCCCAGCGGCGAGTGGTCCCAGGAATGTCCCGGGCCTGTTGGGTGTCCTGGCCGGCGCTCATGATTAATGCATGGAGCTCCTCTGGGTCACGCTCCACAGGCCCTGCCTCAAACATAAAGAGATGAACCTTGAGTCACGTCCAACGAGAGCCGCTGCAAGTGCAGATATTTTGGCAGGCCCTCCTCGGGGGCCGCGCCGAGCGGTGACAGCTTGTTGAAGAAGATGAATGCTAAATGTACCGTATGGTCAAAAACCCTAGCCAACAATTGGCGGCTTTTTCGTATATTGAATTTTATCATCGGCACATGCACTTAGCCTACTTTGCATCTGACAGAAGGTCTCGTTAGCGTGTCGTTATTTGAACAAAGTTGTTTTGCTTCATGATCCATTTCTGAAAAGACTGAGCACATTAAGCAGTTTAAAGGCCTGTTCACACCAAGAAGGATAAAGATAACTATATTAGCTCTTTAAAGTTACGTTTACGTTTTCTTATAATTGCGTTCTGCAGTTTTGTGGTCTTTGCTTTAAATGTTTGAGCTCTTTAAAGTTGGCTGACTCTGATTGGCTGTCAATGTTTTCATCGTTCATCCCTTTCACACCAAAAATGATAACTATAACGATAACGATGTTAGCAAACAAACCAATGAACAACAACATTACGTTTTCTTATAATTGCGTTCTGCAGTTTTGTGGTCTTTGCTTTAAATGTTTGAGCTCTTTAAAGTTGGCTGACTCTGATTGGCTGTCAATGTTTTCATCGTTCATCCCTTTCACACCAAAAATGATAACTATAACGATAACGATGTTAGCAAACAAACCAATGAACAACAACATTACGTTTTCTTATAATTGCGTTCTGCAGTTTTGTGGTCTTTGCTTTAAATGTTTGAGCTCTTTAAAGTTGGCTGACTCTGATTGGCTGTCAATGTTTTCATCGTTCATCCCTTTCACACCAAAAATGATAACTATAACGATAACGATGTTAGCAAACAAACCAATGAACAACAACATTACGTTTTCTTATAATTGAGTGCTGCAATTTTGTCGTCGGCACTTTACATGATCTAGCTTTTTAAGCAGCATGGATTCTGATTGTCTGTAAATGTTTTTATCATTCATCAGCTGGGGAAAAAAAATCATTCTAAAGGTGCAATAAAAAAGGTTACTATAACGATATTAGCGTACAAACCAGTGGACATTCACTTATTACTGCATGCTGCTGTTTTGTCGCCTGTCACTTTAAATGTTTGAGCTCTTTAAAGTTGGTTGATTCTGATTGGCTGTGAATGTTTTTATCCTTCATCCCTTTCACACCAACAGAGATAACTATAAAGATAACTATAATAATAACAATATTACCATACAAACCAATGGATGATAACATTACGTTTTCTTATAATTGCACACTGCAGTTTTGTCATCTGTCACTATAAAAGCTCAAGTTCGTTAAAGTTAAGTGGATTCTGATTGGCTGTCAATGTTTTTACCATTCATTAATTCGTTGGAAAAAAATTGTTCTAAAGGCCCAATCACACCAACACTGATAACGATAAAGATAACTATAACGATAACAATATTAGCGTACATACCAATGTGTACAATCAGCTGGAAAAAAATCATTATGCCCGTTCACAACAACAATGATAACGATATTAGCGTAAAAACCAAAAGGTTGATAACGTTCCATTTCTTTATAACTGCAGCACTGCAGATTTCGTATAAATTTGTAAATATCATATGAATCGGTATGAATTAGAAAATTTAAAAAAAAAAAACTTAAGGAAGCGAGTCCACCCCTAAACCTAAGCATCAGTGGGACATAAGCAAATCGTACAAAAATGTACAAATAAAATTGTACAAATTCATAACAATTAGCCACAGTTTTTTAACTGTCACTGGTGCATTAGCATATTGTATGAAAATGTATAAATGAGATCTTATGAAATTCATACAAATATAGTTTGTAAAATAGTTAAGAATTGCCATGAGAGTGTGTTGCAGTTCAACTGTGATGCATTTAAAATGTCACATCCTCAAATGTGATTATCTATCATCTTTAACCTCCATCTGAGACAGATGTGCTGGCGAAACATCAGTCCTTCAGATTTAGCATTTCAAGTGGTTTGCTTTGTTACTTGTTTGTGTTCCATCCTGTCTCTGGACACTCTTTCATTTGCACGCCTTTTGTTTTCCTGTGCCCTCAAGACGTTTAAAACGCAGGATCCGCTGCAGCTGGGTGAACGTTCGCACGTCTTGCCCACCTCAAGGAGCTGCTTGTGCTTGAAGCCAAACCCTATTGACGAAGCGCGAGACTATTCAGCTGACAAGCCAAATCCAAACGTCTTTTTGTCCAAGACTTTGACTTTCTTATTACGGCTGTTGACTTAACGGACATCTATTCTCAGCATGAAAGCCTCCAGGCCTCATAAACCAATATTTACCTTAGCAGAAGGTAACAAGTTCACGATAAGTTACATATATATATATATATATATATATATGAAACAAAACATACTTTATCATCTCGCATCTAATTGAGGTTTGGAGGGGGACATTGTCCAGAGTTTCTGTTGAAACCATCAGTATTTCCGCTGGCGTTAAGGAGGGATTAGCGTCATTAGAGCGCAGCGGTACTCTCACCGTCCAAAAGCAAACAAACAAGAAAAGAATTTCCATACACACAGCTGCCGCCCCATTCCACCTTCCTCGGGTCAGTCACGCAGGTACTAAACCACAATTTCTCTGTAGGCAACATCAATCCGCAGTCAATTGTTATGGTGCACCTGTATGTTACTTCTGATCTCGGCCCAACCCTGCCGGTGTGAGCACACCCTCGCCTCTTGGAAGCCATGTATGCGAGAGGTTATGTGGACTCACATGTGCTTTCAACTCGGGCACAGAGATGGATTTGGAAGCTCATGTGAAAGTACTGTTGGGCGGACGTTTTCACAGCAGCGAGCCCGCATTGTGCGGCGGACAGCTAGAGCACGGCAAACAAGCCCTAGAAAACAGAGGGATCAATTTAGCTGAACAAACAATCTTTCATGTAATGATGGCTACTTATCCATTTCTGTCATGTCTGAGCCAGTGAGCGGCTGTGTTTTGCCGGCCATTATTCGCAGCTCATACCACTGTCATCCTGTAAAGAAACCCTAGATGCATCAAACAACTTCACAAAGTATGAGGGAAAGCATTTGTGTGATGTTTTAGTTGGAAAAAAAGCTTTTTCATTCGCTCTTTGGAGCAAATATTTACAAAAATACAAAATGTTAGCACTTACTGATATGTTTTGTTGTAACATATAACATATGTTTAGACCACTTTGGCAAACAGATGAAGTTATGATTCACATACTGTAAAAAGATAAACCAGATAGCAGTTGCTCTGATATTAAATGTATGATGTTTATTTTATTTTATTTTTTTAATGAAAGAAATATAGCTGTTAGTATAGTGAAATAAGTAATAAATATATGTTTCCCTTTATGTGTCCTTTTATATCTGACTTTTATCATATCTGAAAATTATCTGTAATGGAAAGCCGCTGGGGTATATTTGTAGCAATATCCAACAATACATTGTATGGGTCAAAAATATCGATTTTTCTTTTATGCCAAAAATCATTAGGATATTAAGTGAAGAGCATGTTCCATGAAGATAACATATCTACCGAAAATATATCAAAACTTAATTTTTGATTAGTAATATACATTGCTAAGAACTTAATTTGGACAAATTTAAAGGCGATTTTCTCAATATTTTGATTTTTTTGCATACAGTTGTTTCTCAGCCAAATATTGTCCTATCCTAACAAACCATACATCAATGGGAAGCTTATTTATTCAGCTTTCAGATGATGTATAAATCTCAATAATAATTAAAAAAAAAACTTATGACTGGTTTTGTGGTCCAGGGTCACATATATCTATTAGTACTTATTTATTAATATTATTAAGCGCACTCTGTAAATCTAAACTGAATGAAGTAAACACACTGAATGAAAAACTAACTAGTTAAAACACTACAGATTTTATTTGGCTTTAGGGACAAATGAACATAACCTCATTTGTACGGGTGTTTTTTTTTTTATAAATGTGTAAATCATACTGTGGCTTGTTTACTCCTGTTTACCTTCAGGCTTCAGATCTATTCAAACTTGTTGGGTTACTGAGTGCACAACAAAAAAATGACAGCCCATGGCAGCGCCTGCAGGCTCTGAGTGCATCGAATGGATACACAGTGCCATCATCTGGCTGGAAAGAGTCTTATCATCTGATTACAGTCGGTCATCAGTTTGCTGCAAACCTTTCAGCTACATGTGTGATACAAGTGTTGAGAAAATAATTATTTATATATTTATTTATTTATTTATTTATTTAAATATAATTATTTAGCAAACATTAAATTATGTTTAAGTAGCTTTTGAATGAATTAATAAATTATTATTATTATTATTATTATTATGTGTCTTAGCTTATTCATAAGGTATTCTTTGATGTGTTTACAATAATATTTTGTTCATATTACACAAAATACACCTAAGTGTGAATAAATATTATTTTGTAATTCAGCTTATTCATAGGGTCATTTAAACATTCTTTGATGTGTTCAAAATAAATAAATAAATAACATAAATAAATAAATACATATATAAATATTTTTTGTTGTTGTTTTGTATTTAAGATTGTTTGTAAGGTAGCTTAAACAATCTTTGAAGTGTTAAAAACATTTTGATCACATTAAACTAAATACGCTTTAGTCTGAATAAATATTGTAAATTTAAAATATCATATTTTAAAGTTCAGCTTATTCAGAAGATACATTAACCATTTTTTTGATGTCCTATTATAATTAATGCAAAATATTAGTAATATTTTGATCATATATTTATATATTTTGAACCAAATAGATAGATAACATAGATAACGCTGTTGGATATTCTTCTCTGAGTCGACTTATACCGCAAAACACTTGAACGTAGCCTGAATGAATGTTGCTGGTACAATCCAATTCAAGAGAGCACAATATAAAGAAGCTAGTGAATAAAAAGCATTGAGCTGAACAAAAGGATAAGACTAGAGAAGCTGTTCTGCTTGCACCTTGAACATTTATAAACAAAATGTGGGTCCTTCAACGAGTCCTTGGTCTGATTTAGGCAAATGCACACCTATAATATGTCTAAACATAACGATTTTGAAGCATTTTGTCCAGACACCATTACTATTCATCCAGGCCATTTAATCAACACTGTGGGCATGGGATTTGGTCAAATATTCCATGATGTTCCGAAACATTACAGCTATCTTAACTGAAATGGAACCTCATAAAAGAGTGATTTGGAACATTCTGTTGTATTTCAAACAAATGCCACTTCTTACACGCTCAGTTTCATTAGAGTTTGACATTAGCATGTTGAATGTTAGCATGCTGCTAAGCTAAAGCCACCATATTACTAGTGTAACGATAACGGTAACTACTTACTGTTATAATCGACATTTCTCTCACTGCGTCTGCCATCTTAGACGGATTCTTTCACAGAGCGTGCTGTGATGTATTCTAGCATCACTTTTTTCCGCAAAGGATGCAAGACGCTGAACAAGCAGCGAGAACTGTTGCGAGTGAGCACATTAACGTAGACAAATATTTTTAAAACAGCACAGTATAACAAAAACACATCATGTGCAAATCCACACTTAGAATTTAGCCAAAATAATCTTTCAGAAGGCAAAAACAGCAACATTTTGAAGACTACAATGACTCTATGATGCCCAAAAAAAGAAGATCCCTTGTGAAAGAGATGTACATTTTGGCATGCTTTTAATTACAGTAGATTATATGGAAATAATATATTTTAAAAAAGAATATACTTAAAGGGGAGACTTAATGCAGTGTTTTCGGACATTTAATTGCATGTTAATTTCAATAAATGAAAGTGTATTATAGTTTACATTTATATTATATGCAATTAGCTGTGCTTTTTGTTTTTGACTTAAATACATCTTTATATGTTATTTCATAATTGCTTCTATTGTCTTTGAAATGAAGTTTATTGTCGAATGCACTGACCAGCATTTATGGTAAACCGAAACATAATTTAATATCATTTCTATTGAAATTCGCATGTTGTATATGATGAAATTACAATTTAGTACATTTTTTAAAATATATACATATATATATATATATATATATATATATATATATATATATATAAAAAAGTGTGTGTGTGTGTGTGTG
>NW_015548246.1:206685-239084 GCF_001515605.1 Sinocyclocheilus anshuiensis | reverse complement strand
TTGAAGTATACATTAAATACAATTAAGCACACTTTTTTTTTTTTTTATATTGTTTTAAAAAAAAATCTTACGAAAAAACACAGAACACTGTTTTACTTGATATAAAACACTTTTTCCAAAAACTAATAGTCATGGGACTCCAGACCCGGTGGTCTGAAGCAGAAAGCAACTCGGTGCACTCGGTGCACGGTGAGCGACACAAACCCTCAGATTAACCGCGACTGACAGCCATGAATCGCTGTCACTCAACAAATCTGCAGCTGTTCACTTTACAGGTGTAAAAGTCAAAGTTTAACCCTTGTTTACATGTAATTATTGCAGCTTTCAGAAAAAAAAGTGGAGCTCATAGCCGAGGCTTCGGTGAGATGAGCCATTGAGAAGCTGCCTTTCATCATGCCAACACCGTCTGGAAGACTTGGGCCCGTCTCTGTGGGTTCCTCGCTGCCCCGGCTTGTTATCCCTCCTGGCCCCTGGCCAACCGAAAGTGTGAGAGCTGCGGCGTTACTGTTTGTTACATTTCTCACAGTCGCTAATATCTTTCTCGTGTTGCGCCAGCGTCGTTGGAGGCCAAGAGATCTGGCTGGGAAGCGCAGACTGCAGGTGTTTGCTGACAGTCCTCAGGCATTCTTCTCTGCCATTAAGGCAGAAAAAAACAAGCGAAATTGAGTGGATTAAGACACATGCAGGTACTAACAGCCCCAAGAAGATATTTGACAGGGCACTTCACGCTTTTAAAATATATATATATATATATATATATATATATATATATACAGTTAAAATTATAACCATTATGTACTTACATGTACTTTATATGTGCTTTCGTATGTAAATGCTAAAATAATAACTTCTTTAAAGCATGACAAGAGATTATTAAAACTTAATAATTTAAATTATCCTTTAGAGTAAATCTTTTAATTTGACATTACTACAATCGTGTTGCGCCAGCGTCGTTGGAGGCCAAGAGATCTGGCTGGGAAGCGCAGACTGCAGGTGTTTGCTGACAGTCCTCAGGCATTCTTCTCTGCCATTAAGGCAGAAAAAAACAAGCGAAATTGAGTGGATTAAGACACATGCAGGTACTAACAGCCCCAAGAAGATATTTGACAGGGCACTTCACGCTAACTCAAGACAGGAGCTGCAGCCGCATGGTGTAATGCAACTTTCAAGGCGTTTTAGTGAACAAGTACAAGACAGATGAAAGACCTGACAAACATATTAGAAGCAAATTCCCCACTGCGGTTTATGTTCTGTGCTGTGGCTAATGCTACAAGTATAAACCTTCAAAAACACATCAAGGATTGACATATTGTATATGTATCTTTAGCTTTAGTGTACCAGTAGGAAATATTCGTTTTAGATTTCTGAACAAATGCAAATATTGTAATAATCCAGTGAGATTTTTGTATAAACAAAGAGTCAACAGGGCTACAGTATTTCAGGGTTAAACTTTTTTTTCACTTGGATGTGATTGCTAGGGTATTGCGCAACCTGATCTTATGTGCTGATAAAATTTAACTCTTTCCCTGCCAGCATTTTTGATCATTTTCACAAAACTTTCAAAATATTTTGTTGTATGAATATCTGAACATGCAGATGTTTTATTATGCATTCTTTCTTATCATCACTTGAATGTGGGTAAGTTTCGTGAAAAAAGCAACATTTTGATCAAAAGTCTGAGAAAATATGAATACATCTCGATTGAATTTTGAATGGTGATCAAAACAGATGGAGCAGATTGAGTCCATCAACACATCCAAAGCTTCACAGTCCTAACACACTTCCTGGCTCGCTATTTCATTTGGTAATGTTACAAAATTCATTTTTCAATTCCAATGCGCTACTTATCAATCGTTTTTCTGTGTAAATACGCACTAGACGGACGCGTATGACCGTTGCACTTATGTCTAATGTCTTTTGCAGCATCTCACACATGAGCGCTGCTTTTTTTTAAATGCTGCTAAAAGAATTTCAACTTTTATACGCAGCGCCGCTCATCGGTGTCAGTTCCAGAGCAGTGGACCAATCAGAAGAACCCAGAGGCAGGGCAAGCATTGTGAGCTTTTGTTTACAATTGTAAGTTGGCATGACAACAGTATTATTTGACAGCAAGATGGCGGAGGAGGCATTCTGCACTGCGTTTTTTTTTTTAAACCATTCCTTAACGCTGCCTTTTTAGATGCCAAGACACGTTTTGTCTGAACGGCCACAGTTTTGATTTCTGTTTAATGTTTGATGATCACGTTATTTTATATATGCATCTGCTTACATATGCGATCACTTGTTTCTGCTTCTTCTTCACCATGTTTTGATCCAGACGTTCAATACTCTTTCAGAAGACGTGTTATACTGCCTCCTACTGTATAACAGTGAAAAAACTGGAAGCTGGAAAATTGTCAATGGCAGAGGAAGAGTTAAAAAAAAGTAAGCACCCCTAAGTCTTATGCTTAGCTGGCCGTAAGCAGATCGTACGAATAGGTACTTATGAAATTGTATGAATTTATACTAATTCTATGTAATAGCGCCTCCTACTGTATAACAGTGAAAACACTGAAAGCTGGAAAATTATGTCAATGGCAGAGGAAGAGTTTAAAAAAAGTAAGCACCCCTAAGTCTTATGCTTAGCTGGCCGTAAGCAGATCGTACGAATAGGTACTTATGAAATTGTATGAATTTATACTAATTCTATGTAATAGCGCCTCCTACTGTATAACAGTGAAAACACTGAAAGCTGGAAAATTATGTCAATGGCAGAGGAAGAGTTTAAAAAAAGTAAGCACCCCTAAGTCTTATGCTTAGCTGGCCGTAAGCAGATCGTACGAACAGGTACATATGAAATTGTGCAAATTTATACTAATTCACCACCAATTTGCCAAAATGTAAAATAATTATGAATTGCCTGTTGGTGTTGCTAGGTAGTTTATAGGATGTTTGCTTAGCAACAACAACAACACCGCAGCACTGGCCAAGAAAGCACAGCAGCGTCTCTAATATTTGTATAGTTGTATTTTATATTTAATCTGTATCTATCTGTATTTATGTTCTGCTGTTAGTGTTATCTGTATGCACCAAGGGTCTGAGAGTAACGCAATTTCAATTCTCTGTGTGTATGTGCTGGACATGTGGAAGAATTGACAATAAAGCAGACTTGACTTGACTTGACTTCACTAAACACTCCAACATTTCGAGATCTCTATGGCTACGTTGACCTTAGCGCTCAATTCTAAATTATTGGTCAGATCCAATATATTTGTTTGGCTGTTCACATTATTTTGTATTATTTTATTTATTTCTTTTTAATACGGCCTCTATCAGATTCGAGTATGAATTGGTCACAGTCCCAAACTGACTAGTATGCACAAAAGAACAATAACAAGACGGAGGACAGAGAGGACATGGAGGACACTGAAATCAGCTTTCATTTATAAGTTCATTTATAAGCTGATGTGCCGTGGACGCCTGTGAATTCTTGCGTAAAAGCAGCATGAATTCTGAAATGACTGTTCAGACTGAGGTTGTATTGCACAACATCTGCCTGTATCTGATTTAGTAGCACATATAAAAGTGGCAGAACCCAAAAAAAAAGGTGGTTTCAAAGGGTCACACAAAAATTGGGCCACTTTTGCCAGTAGTCTGAACATATCCTATGATATTCTGGTCTCTACGTGACTTTGTTAGTTGCATCATATGATGCATGATTTGGTCAACAAACTTTTTTTTCTTTTTTCTTTTTTTTCAAAAACTAATTAAACAGTGAAATTGTTTTGTTACATTTATTAAATAATACAAATTTCATTCCTGTTTGCTTCCTGAAATTAGAACAGTTGTGTCACCTTGACATTTGACAACAACAACAAAAATGTAATTTATTTTAATGAAAACATAAAAAACATGAACTTTTTATTAATTTTTGTATAAATGAATACATCTGGAGGATAAATAGTGACCCAAAGATCACGGCAAAAACAGCATGATGTAAAGCTGAGAGCAAGACATCCATATTTTCTCATTACCTAAATAGTGACCCAAAGATCACGGCAAAAACAGCATGATGTAAAGCTGAGAGCAAGACAGCAAAAATATTTTCTCATTACCAAATCCATTCAACGGCCGTCTTTCCAGTTAACTTATGGCATTATCTTATCTTACACATGCAAAGCCTGTCTTCACCATATATGATTTAAAGTGGTGAACTTGGGCAGGTTTATCTGCACGAGAGGAGAAACAAAAGACTTCAAGCAGCTTGATTCTGACATCCTCTCTTTTGAGTGGAGTTCAGTTCCAGGTCTTGTGATAACATTCACAGCAACACCTGGGCACTTCAAGGCATCAAACGCCCACATACTGATCACCTAACAAAACGCAGCTACTCAAAGCTGCTCAGGTTCACATAGTCTTAAAAATAAATGCTGGTCCAAGATCTGCAACCATCTTCTCCATTTTTAACAAAAAAAGAACAAAGTACAGTGATAAAACATTCATAAAACACTAAAGAACAAAGTATATTACATCTAAAATATGAGTTGGATTGATGCTTTTCCCAATATTAAACATTACTATCATCATTACTATTGTTCATACTAGGTTTAGGCATTAAAACAAATCCTAAAGGGCAACTAAATGGTGATAGAATCAAATGAGGAGGGATTTAAGGTGGGACTTGAGCCATATCTAGAGACCAGAATGTCATAAAGACTTGAATTAAGACAGCACCAATGACCCAGAATACCCTAGAAACCACATAGTAATGCCCTAGCAACCACAATGAAGACCCTAATACAGAAACACACTAGCAACCACCCAGAACCAAAACCATATAGTAAGACCCTGGCAACCAAAACAAAAAGGGTCTGTCTGCATCCTAAAGGACTACAAACTACAACCACTACAAGTTATGCTTACTATTACTACTAGTTTCGCATCCCATAGAGAGGGAAAAAAAGGGGGGGGGGAAAAACGGAAAATATTTTTTCAAGTAAATTATGAATTCATTTTATACTTAATGTATGACATGTTTGCAAGGCAAAGTTATATTGATTTCAAATTCTATAAAGTATGATATATGATATAACAGCTATTAAGGAAACATGCGATTACAAAAATCTGACATTTTTTAAATGAAACTAGATGAGTAAAGTTAGAGAACAAACATTGAAGTTGGCTTGAAAAAGCCAATCCTGAAAGTTGGAAGCAGTTGTAAAAGCTTGAAGTTTGAAAGTTCAAATAGATTAGATTGATGTTGATACAATGTTGCTAGCATGATTTAGCACATTGTTAACATGATTAGCATGTTGTTACCATGTTTTTAACATGATTAGCATGTTGTTAGCATGTTTCTAGCATGATTAGCATGTTGATGACTTGTTAACATTATTAGCATACTGCACATACTGCACACATATGAGACCTATGTGAAAAACTACCGGTATAACATCAAACTTACATTTAAACCTAGCCAATCCCCTTCAAAAAGTTACTGAATAGTTTTGTAATTAAAATGCTTCATCAAGATGAAGATCTATTATCTGTAAGCTATGGAATATACTATGTTTTACCAATAGGTGGCGATAGTAAAGAAAAACGAAGAAAGTAAAAGTTGAAGATGAACGGTACTAATGACAACATCAGCAATTCCCAGGAGGAGGGGCTCTGATGACACCACCAAGTTTGCTGTTTGTTTGAAAGGGCCTAACTTGTGGGGAGGGTTAATGTCCTGCAGAGTTTAGCTCCAAAAAGCTCCAACACACCTATCTGGAAGTTTTTAGTGAGTCTGAAGTCCTTGATTAGCTGATTCAGGTGGGTTTAACTAGGGTGTGATGCTAAACTCTGCAGGACAGTGGCCCTCCAGGAACAGGTTTGAACAACCCCTGATCTAAAAGAAGCTAACAAACTCCGAACAGCAACCTAGCAACTATCATTAACACACACTATAAACCACACTGCAGTGTTTTTTATTGTTAGCTAAAATTAAGATAAAGGCTGTGTCTGAAACCACCCCATACCCTTATATAGAGCACTAGCCATTTCTTTTGGTGTCCGAAAACATCAAGTGCTCATTCAATCCCATGATAGACCGCAATAACAAGTGTACAACCAATGTTCACTCAGTGGTTAGCTTTTAGAGCAGAGATGCTCATCTCTTGCCAAGCAATGAGCTAGAAACTACCATAAACACCATAGCAGCTACAACATGCTATAAATCCCCCAGAACACCTTTGGCAAGAAGACAGCCTGGCAACCAGCGACATAGGTTCACTGAAAAAAAACATGCTTATACCTACATTTTTGCTTACATTCGAGCTGAAATAAACACTATAGTTGCAGTAAAATACCAACAACTTCTAGTCTTTTTCATACAAATTATGATTACAAGGGAGAATTATTCATTAATAAAGACATATTTTATACTAGGTCCATATGTATGGCGTTTCTGATGTTGTAAACTTGCTTGGTAGCCCACCTGGTACAACATTGCAATTGTGATGCAGAGCACTCGGTAAAGAGTCCTAACACAACAAGTCATGATAAAAGATCTCAATAATTTGTAAAAGCAAACTAAAAGGGCATGGTTGCTTCAACAAACGTGTTTTAAGCTCATGTTTACTTTTGTGAACACTATCGGTTAGGTTTAGGGTTCAGGTTTAGTGCTGGTATGTTATTTTTATTTTTAACCTTTTAGCGCCAATCACTGGACATTTCAGTTCCGAACTGCTGTGATATGTACACAGTCAATGTAATAACCTGCTGCCAGATTGATGTTCATTTGCTTTGGACCTTTCACTTTGAAAGTGTCATGTTGAAAGTGTTGAAAGCAGTAAATTAGGAGTTTATTGAGGCAAAAGTTGTAGTTAATGGTTTGTTAATAGTGAGAATTGGACCTTAAAATCAAGTGTGACTAAAAAATGCTGGTAAAAACCACATTCAGCATCACATAGTCTAGTTTGGGGCAACCAGTACAGATATACTGTAGATGGGAAAGGGCTGTTCAGTGGCATCATAGTGATCACTCTGAAACCTTCAGCACTGTCTGAGGAGACCACACTCCATTTTTACCCATTACGTGAGAGCATGTATGACAGACTGCCTGCCTGCCAAACCCTGTAATCAGTCATCCCTCTTTACCACCATTAGTGTGTTGTGATAGCCACGCAGCGTTTTGAGGCCTGTCAGCTTGGTATCCCCTCAAGCTACGACAGGTCCTTGTGGAAATGAGGCACGTCCAAAGCTGCAGTCGGTTAAATCCCGGCAGACAAGGCCTCTACACTCATGCTCCCTATAAACAAATAGTTCACAATACCTCCAATGATTCCTCCCATTTACTGACCTGTTTTGAAAGTAAAGTGAGACTGTGATATCCTTGAATTGTAAAAGAAAATTTAGGTGAAATTTGGGCATGATATTTTTTTCCCTAACCAGTCACATAATCATCTGTTAGGAATTGTTCAGATCTTATTATAAATATTATGGATGGATCTGATCGTGACAGACAGTAATACTATCTATCACCGTGCATAACCAAAGTTATACTAAAGTTAAAGTTGTGACGAAATGGAAGCAGTAATAGATCTTTTCTTCCATATTGTGATGTATACCTTAGTGTAATGGATTACCAAAAAATAAATAAATAAGTAAATCAATTGGATTTTGAGATGTGAGCTTGCAGCAATTATTATGGTGTTTGATAAGGCAAAAAAACAATATTAATATTACTTCAGCATGTGACTTTTTTTTACATAATTTTAGCCTCGGATTGTGGTCTAGATGAGGAGATGCTATTTCTTTTCTTTTACACCTTGAAAATATGCACGTGTACAAATTTTATTAATTTAAAGGGATAGTTCACCCAAAAAAAAGACCATTGACACTCCTAATTGAGATTGTAGATAGCGTGTCAATGGTCCATTTGAGAGATATGTGGTGGTAATGCACTTATCAATCTGCGATCCACCGTAAGGCAAGAAGAAGAAGAAGACGCCTCACGCGCTGGCTGTCGAGGACGCACTCAGGACAGTTCGGACATTGCAGTGCATCAGAGGTAAAAAAACGATATAAATACTGTTCAGTTTCTTGCACAGACCGATCGTTTCGTGTCTTTACACATCAATGTATCGTCACGAGCCGCAGGGTTTCATTTGGTTTTGTTTGTGTATGTTTTTTTGACTCTCAAAGCCGTGATTCCCATTAACTTACATTATATGATTGATAGACTGCAACGGTTTGAGTTAAAAATCTTCGTTTGTGTTCTACTGAAGAAACAAAGTCACCTACATCTTGGATGCCCTGGGGGTAAGCAGATACACATCAAATTTTTGGGTGAACTATCCCTTTAAATCTTTTAGGAAAATCTTTCTCTTTTTTTACAATAAGTATGGGAATTTTGAGGAGTCACACAACATAACATTTTTAACATAACATGAAGTAATTTAAATTAAAGGTTAAATAATCTGTTGGTTGCACCACATGATTTTTATTTCATGAACCAGAGTTTTTAAAAGTTTGATGTTAATAAGTATAAAGATGAGATATTAATAAGTAAAGGGGGTTATTTCTTAATTACCCAGCAGGCACAGCATGTCAATATAACGACAGGTTGACGTTGGTCATGACGTCGGACAGACGTTGCATTTTGGTTGAGAATGAAAATCGAGTTGACGTCAGTATTTGACGCCAATTTGACGTTGACTCAGGGGCGGACTTAACCAACAAGTGAGATAAGCGGCCACTTAGAGCCACCGGGGAACCAGGGGGCCCCATCTGATATTGGCGAAACATATTTGGCAAACACTCCAGTGTGTTACAGAGAGCGTCAAATGTTCACTTACCTCTCAAAATGTGAGTTCTGCAAGCTCGCGAATCCTCTCATTATAACAACGTGTAGATACAATGTTTATAAGAGCTTCATTGTGCAGTGCAGACAGCTTCATTGATTAACGGAACGTCGTGAGATCGTGATGAACTGAAGTGAATGAACTAGAATGACAGCTTTTAGTGATTATAGAGGTAGTGCTCTTTGCACACATTCTAGGCTGTCTGACTGAATCAGAACGGATATATTAACCTCATAGAAGAAAGAATCGTGTTTCATGTCATGATTTTATACAAATATTTGTCTTGTTGTTTTAAAATGGCTTGTGTGTTTTTCCTAGGCATTCCTGCACGTATAAATGCACTCGTATAAATGCAGGAATGGGATTACTTGAGATACATTTTCGATTTGTTTCTCGGCAAACCCTACCGTATGCCTTAAGAACACTTGGGATACGGAACGAGTTGCATGGGATAATTTTTATGACATCTGAATCTAACCTTTTTGTAAAAAGATTAAAGAAGTTTACAATTCATTAAATAGACAAGTGCAAGCATCTTTTATAGGCTCAGATCTTCTTTATGCACCAAGAGCTTGTAGCACTCCAAAGAGAAAGGAAAAATTTAAATCGCATCATATGACCCCTTTAAGTTGTGAAGGGGTAAATAAACTAGTTATAGCTATAAACTGAGAGAGAGAGAGAGAGAGAGAGAGAGCAAAATAAGGTTAGGCGTAAAAGAGCATAGTTATTGTGTTGGGGCCCCACACCTGAAATTTGCTTAGGGCCCCCAAATCACTAAGTCCACCCCTAACTTAATGTTGGCTTTTGGTTACACAACCTAAAAACGTCGGTATTGGACATCAAACTAACACTGACATTAGATGTTGAATTGACAAATGTAACCAAATATCAACGTCTTATGTCGTTATGTGAAGGCTGGGTAGTTAAGCAGTATTGTTATTTTTTTCTCCCAAACTACTTATTATACTATCAGTACATTGTATTTTATTACCCTGACATTTTTAATTGTACTTTTTTTTTCATTTTTATCTAGAGGTAGTGCATATACTGTTTATGCACAGATGGTAATTGCAGTGATGAATGGATTTTTGCTTCACAGTCTTGTTATGCTTCTAAATAATAATTATTTTTATGTTTTCATAATATAATACAAAAAGCATTTCTGTCAAAGCAAATCATTCAAACAACTTTGAATAATAAATTAATGAGATGCATACCCTTGTGAAAAAAAGAAGTGCACTTTAGCATACCTTTAAAAATATTTATTATCGAAATAATACTTGAATAACTGAATAATGTTTTCACTTAATTGCATGTTATTTACAATTAAATGAAAATGCATTATTGTTTAAATGTATATTAAACACAATTGGTTGAACTATAAAGTATTTTTGACCCATTTAAGTGGAACTTACCTACATCTTTATATGAAATTTCTACTGTCTTTTAAATATGGTTAAAGTTAACTTTTTTTCTCTTTAGGTACACTTACAGTAAGTGGCCTTTTATTTCATTTATATTGCATTATCTGCAAGTCCCATTTTTCAAAATATACTTTTAAGATCTGAAGTACACTAAATGCACATTCATGCACACTTCTTTTGAGAATGGCATGTTTTATATATGTATCATAAAGACATACATTTATTAAAAACCTTGCATAGGTCACTTTGTAAGCATATGCATGCACTCACAGAGACCTACAACGAATTGTGTTTGGTCAGCCATGATAAATATGTGGCTGTATTTAAAGGCACACTGCTTCTCACTGTGGGTCAGTGGCTGTTAGAGATGCAAGCCGGAAGGATTAGTTCCTCACGAAACCCAATCCCACATACTCTTAAAGCGCAGAGAGCTTGCCAGGTGCAACCAAGCAAGACCAACAGGAACCCTGCAGCTTTAAGGATCCTAAGTGGACAATTACAAGTATCTTCCATTAAATAGGATTAACGACGGCAACAAACAGAAACCAGAACTGTCTGTGTATTTACAGAAGAGCGCTGGCTTCAGTTCAGTTTTCATGCCTTCAAATTTTTTTAACTGACTGCCAGCAAAATTATTTTCTAGAAGCCTGAATTATACGTATATATATATATATTACAAAAAATACAAACACAACAAAACAAAATATAACGTATAACGAAAAATGCCAAGTAATAATTATTTTTCAAACCATGACCAGCTATGGATCTTACATATAACCCAATAATTCCAGCAGGTGGTGCTGCAGACTATCATGAGGAGAAATATTATTGCTGAATTTAATGCTTAAGAGAGAAGCATTGCGTTGAAAGTGAATACACTATGCAAAATACATAATAATTGTGCAAATTGAAAATAGCATCTGTTGTACCTGTTGTACCAACCTGTTGTTGGCCTGTAAATTCTGTAAGCATCTAGCAACCAGTATTATAACGCACAACAACAGCCTTCTTAAACAATGTAACATGTTGCTAAAACAACACATTAGCACATTAGCAAATGCACAGCAACAAATCTAGTTTTATTAACAGTCAAAAACAAACATAAACATCTGATTGCCTAATTTTCTGCCATTGTGAAATAATTTTTTCCTTCATCCATGTTCCTTCTACTGACTGACAATCATTTCATTTATTATATTATTCTTTTTTTTTTTTTTATCATTTCATGACAGATTGATTAGCTTACATGTGGGTGTCAACCTTAAGGTTTTTTAATGACATAAACAAAACTAAATGCCATTGTGAAATAATTTTTTCCTTCATCCATGTTCCTTCTACTGACTGACAATCATTTCATTTATTATATTATTCTTTTTTTTCTTTTTTTTATCATTTCATGACAGATTGATTAGCTTACATGTGGGTGTCAACCTTACGGTTTTTTAATGACATAAACAAAACTAAAAAAGGATTTCACAAAACATCCCAGAATAAATTAGATTCAGTCATTGCTAACACATGTTCATGCTATTCTTATGCTTCTTTTCTTTTTAAAGGCGATTCGGAAACTCACTTTTGATGTTCCCACCAAAATGATGTCACTTCCTGGAGGATGATGTCGTTAGTGATACTAAGGACAGGGAGGAAAAGCTGTAAAAAGTAGAACATTATTCAAAATATTCACTTTTTTTCTCTCTCTCTCTCGTAACAAGCCTACTGTGTTTTAAAGTATGGATGGCATTTCTGATTTGGGAACTGCCACACAATTATTTAAAATAATAAGGTTGCGCTACAACAAATATGCATCCATCAGTTTGAATGAGCTAAAATTTCCATCATGCTCTATTTTTAGCTATCATGCAATGCTTTAAAGTAGCATTTTAAAATATTCAAATATCCTTTCACATGTCACGCCTCCACCAACTGAAACATCACAAGCACAGCTTTCACAGGTCTATAAAAACAAAGCCACTTGAATATGACCATCTCTGATAAAAGTGAAGGCATGTACCAACAGGTAAAAGTAGGGTTCCACATAGAATACTTATAAATGTGTTGATATGTTTCATGACTAAGCAACTAACTAAGAATATGTTTAGAGCGAACATCTCGCTTATAATAATATTATTTTTACTTGCAAAGGAGCAGCATCAGTGTGCATGCAAAGTATTTATGAAATGTACTATCTTGAAATGGAAATTATGTACTAGAATATGTGTACACAACAAAAATTGTACTATAAACAGATTTTTTTTCCTTTGTGTTTCTGCAAAGTTTCACACAGACCACAAAATTGTCAAAACAATCCTAGTTCACACGGATCTGCGAAAACGACTAAAAATGCTGTATTATTCATGCCATGCCAGTAGACACTACAGGCCAGTTTTAAAACAGCTTGCACCAGCGCAAACCATTTATTGGCGTTAAAATAGTACTGTCAGGATTTACTAAAGACGCACAGTGAAGAATTAGCGCTGAAAAAGCATGGACACAATTATATTTGCACCTGACCTTACTGATTGTAGGAGTTTCCCTATCAGATACAAAATTTATGGGAGGACAGTATTCAAATGAATCCCGCAACACGATTTACTAACGTTTGAGCTCGTCAACATTACTGGTATTTGCGCCATTATTTAATGCCCCCAAAAAAGCATGTCTTTAACTATTTTGCTCTTGAAAGGGCTGCAATTGTTGTTGCTATAGGAGGAGGCACCGCAGAGAACAGAGAGAGCGTGGTAGAAGGGAGGGGATTTTTTCCACAGGTATTAATTTATTTGGAATACCAGAAGAACACATTATCCATTAAGCCATATTACTTTTAATTCCACGTTATTTTTAATGTTTCAGGAAATAAAAGACGACTTAAAACTTGCGCTTTGAAACCCATTTTCAAAAGTTTGTGTATTCAGGTCCCCAAAATGCTGCTGTTGTGTAAATGAACAGCCAAAACACACAAAAAGTTTAGATTTTTTTTAGCTGAAAATAGTGTTGTGTAAATGCGTCAGTGAGCCTCCTTGATGTGATGTTGAGTAGTTCACACATAAAGACTGCCAGTCTCTCAGTACACGCCCAGGAATGTTGTCAGGACCCGGAGCTTTGCGTGCATTGATCCTGCTGAGGGATCTCCTCACGCTGTCCGGGGACAGCGTCATCACCTGGTCTCCAGGAGGAGGTGGAGTCTTCTGTGCAGTGGACTAGTCTACTATTGCATGCCTCCAGGAACAGGGTTGGGAAACACCGGGATAGACATTTGCCGTTGAGCCCGGCAAAAGTGTCTATGGCAGGGGTGCCCAAATGTCCTGCAGAGTTTAGCTCCAATCCCAATCAAACACACCTGAACCAAGTACTGCATTTAAAATTCCATGCCTACTTCCAGAGTCGCTGCTATGGTTTCTAGGCCCCCTGAACAGCATATTGACTTGTTTCCATTGTGTTGTGGCTTGTTTCCGTTGTGTTGTTATTATTATTATTATTATTATTATTATTATTAATAATAATATTAATTATTAGACATTCGTCCATCCAAAACAGTAATTTTTTTCAATATAAATTACGACTTGGACAACTTCTCAGAACAAAAATATCAAAAATGCTTCGTTTTTTCGCTTTTTATCCTGAGTGAGGTGCTATTGTGTTATAAAAGGCACTTGAATGGAAGCGACCTTCAGTAAATTAAGTGATAAACATAGGCTACCGAGTTGCTCATTAATAAAGGGAAAGGCGCACACACAGAGCCAAATTCATTAATATTTTACAAACAACTTTATTCACAGAAACATCTATCTATCTATCTATCTATCTATCTATCTATCTATCTGTTCATCCATCCATTTGCCGAATGGGCAAAAGCTGACGCGCAAAACTGAACATTCACAATGATTGTTTTGATTTTCCCCAAATATTAGGCAGTGATCTGACAGCAGATACTCTGACAGCTGTGATGCTCTTAAACTAATCTAGAGACTCTCAGTTTATGATGAGGAACTGCAGTGCTCTCTGACAGATTAATGCTGTTTATACAGACTTCAATGCAGCGTGAACCACTGGCATGGCATAATCTCTGCATCTGTTCCCCATAATGCCACTGAGTCACAATATCATGACAATCACTCTATCGGAAATAGATAAATATATGTAGTTAAGTGCAAAACTTCAGGTGTTTTGCATTGTGGATTAAATTAGCTACACATATACATATACATACACATATATATAAATATATGAAGAGTTCAGATGCATAAGCCTCTAAGTGACGTTGGAAATTTTCTTCTAAAATGAGCATTTTTATCAGGCTCCAATGTGTAGGTTCAGTAATTTCACTTTAATGGCAATGAATAGGGTTTTTTCATTGCCATTAAAGTGAAATAACTGAACATAAACATACACTCTTAAAAAATGCTGGGTTAAATGCAACCCAGTGCTGGGTAAAATATGGACAAACCCAGCGATTGGGTTGTTTTGACCCAGCAGTTGGGTTACTACCCAGAAGGTTGGGTTAAACATTCAACCCAACTGTTGGATGAAAACAACCTAATCGCTGGGTTTGTCCATATTTTACCCAGCGCTGGGTTGTATTTAACCCAGCATTTTTTTTTAGAGTGTAGGGTCCTGAGAAAAATTTTAGAAGAAAATTTCAGATGGCACTTATAGGCTTATGCATCTGAACTCTTCAGATATAGATATAGATATACACATTAGGGATGGGAAGATTCACCGATTCGCTCGGTGCATCGGCATAAAAAGTTAATGCGATGCATTGGTTTAAAAAGTGTGCATCGGATACAAGTTGGCATTTGTATCGCGATGCATCGTTTCTAACATATTTGCATCGGTAAAAACCGATTCATTTATATATAATTACTAGTGAATGCGCTATATCTTTTTTTGTTTAGAAAGTGACCAATAATCTGTGACCAATATTTTATATGTAGATTGATTTCTCCTCTCTAAACTGTTTCTCAAGCGTGCTCTCTCATCACCGCTGCTGCGTGAATATAACGTAGGCTATCACAACACCACGGAGACCCGAGGAAAACCTGGGATTAAAGTCCAAAACCTGACTTGAAATAACCTAACAAATCAATCGGGGCTAAAGCGGTTCCATAAACGACAAATTAAGTTCACACAATCTCACTAATTTGTGCACGTTTATTTTTAAGCAGCTCTTAATTAACGTGTGGAAGTCGTGGCCTAATGGTTAGAGAGTCGGACTCGTAACCCAAAGGTTGCGGGGTCGAGTCTCGTACCGGCAGGGATTGTAGGTGGGGGGAGTGAATGTACAGCACTCTCTCCCACCTTCAATACCACGACTGAGGTGCCCTTGAGCAAGGCACCGAACCCCCAACTGCTGCCTGGGCGCCGCAGCCCACTGCTCCGGTTGTGTGTTCACGGTGTGTGTGTGTGTGTACACTGCTGGTTGGCAACAGTTGTGCTGCCAAATATTTTTTTGGGAAACTGCGATACTTTTTTCAGGATTCTTTGATGAATAAAAAGTTAAAAAGAACCGCATTTATTAAAAATATAAATCTTTTCGAACAATATAAATCTTTGCTATCACTTCTTATCAATTTAACACATCCTTGCTGAATAAAAGTTTTAATTTCTTTCAAAAAAAAAGAAAGAATACAAATTTACTGACCCCAGACTTTTGATCGCTAGTGTATATTATAGAATAATATTACAATATAGAATAAATACTCTTCTTTTTAACTTTTTATTCATCAAAGAATCCTGAAAAAATGTATCGCAGTTTCCCAAAAAATCATTAAGCAGCACAACAGTTCCCAGCACTGATAATAAATCAGCTTATTAGAGTGATTTCTGGAGGATCATGTGACACTGAAGACTGGAGCAATGATGCTGAAAATACAGCTTTGATCACAGGAATAAAGTGCATTTTAATGTATATTAAAATAGAACATTTTTATTTTACATCGTAACAATATTTCACAATATTACATTTTTTCCTGTATTTTTTTTTTATCAAGCAGTCTTGGTGAGCATAAGAAACTCCTTTAAAAACGTAAAAAATCGTTCTGATCCCAAACTTTTGACCGGTGTGTATATATATATATATATATATATTAGTGCTGTCAAACGATTAATCGCATCCAAAACAAAAGTTTTTGTTTACATAATATATGCATGTTTTTTTTTTGCTCAACTCTTCCTTTAAAGCGACGATTACGTAATAACTGTCACAGGAGTATCATTGTCTATATTTCAGTCGATAGAAACTCGATTTTTCGCGAGTGAACATGAAACTCAACACACTCGCCGTTAGCGAACCTAGGAATTCCTGTAGCGCGTGTGACACACACACAACTTTGCGCTCGGGCCAGGGTGACGTCACTTCCGGGATGTTGCCAGTCAGAAGTGGTCTCGGTCAAGCGCAGTCGGTGTGTGTTTGTGTCCGCGTTTGCGCTTCGCCGCATTGGGTTCGAGCTTCAGAATGGGCCGGGGTCTTCGCTCGCTCGCACTGTAATGCGGAGAGGAGGACGCGCCAGGGGAAGCGGTTTTATTGATGCTGCGGGGATTTGTGTCGGAGGAGCGGGCTAGCTCACTGCGCTAGCTCGAGTCAGGATGATTCGCTGGATCCGACAGCAGCTGGTAACGTTACGAGCCGTTTAAACTCTTTTATCGACACACAGTCTGTTCGCTTCATTGTTTTGGTGCTGCGGTCTTATTGAGTTAGCGCGAAGCTAGCGTTAAATTACATGTAATGAAGGCACAGGGCAGCGTTTCGCTTAAATTAAACGAAGTATTGTAATATTTCGTGTGTTTTGTTTTATGTAGCAGGTGGTCAGATATGAGGTTATTGAGAACACCAATATTGAGATAATTTAACGGTTTTGTTTTTAAATCGTTTTGGAGGGAAGCTCGCCTGCAGCTCATCGTGATTGCGGGATGTTTTTGTTTGTTTTGTCTGTTGATTTGCTTGTTTCCTGTTTACTGGCAGTTGTGTAATTTGTTTTCTTTCTGCAACAAATGTCACAAGTGACTTTACTCGTGCGCTTTATGAATATTGCAAAACGTTTGACAGTAGCTTCACTAGTAGACCGTAATCTGTTGAGGCTGACTTGTTGACTTCACATGCGTTGTTTGAACAAACATATACCAAGCTTTAAATATCTAAAATATGCAGGCAAAATTCCCCTGTAGTGATTTCCTCTGTTGTTCAACTGTCATAAGATGATATTTGTAATCTATAGCTGTCAGATATCTGTGTTTGTTGTCTAATATAATTTAGTTTGATATAACAAAACACCTTAAAATGTATCCTAGCAAGCATTTATTACGATTTCCGGAGCACTGTGTACAGGTACTGCTTTGTAGTTAAGTACATTTTTGTATTTGTTGTTAATTAGTTTTTATAATCAAGCAATGACTATAAAATGCTCTCATAAAGTTAAAAAAAAAAAAACTTTACAAAATGGGTATTTTAGGTACTTTACACTTAATAAAGGTAGTTTTTATTCAGTAGAGTAACGGTGAAGAAATATCTTTAGAAAAAGCTCAATGTAGAGCAATAAAACATCTGTACTGTACTTGTACAGTTATGTTGCAAGAATGTTGTACATTAGCCATATGTGATGGTTTTGAGTTATTTAGGTAGATAAATATATATCTATTTAATTTTCTTTTAATTATAAGCTAATGCATCTATGCCCCAGTGTTTGAACCTATTGTGTTCATTTTAAAAGTACACTTTGATTTGTAAATGGACTGTTTCCTCAATGGAAGATAATTGTTTGAATATGGTGTATAGTTAGTTACAGTGTAATATTTCCTTATTTTAATGGTTACTACACTTCTCAACTGGCTTAGTAATTTACAGATAATATTAGAAGATTAGATATGCTAGATGTATCTTATCTTGTTTGTTCGTCTGAAGGTTGTGCCCTAATGCTGTTGGCTTCACGTCACTGGAAGTGTGTTTAGATCTGGTCTCATTTCAGACACTGCTACCCTGTGGCTGCAAACACGCGTTTGACTGTAAGTCGTTAGTGGAGATGGAAACTGGTGGGGCAGAACCACATCTCTGTTTTTCACATCTTTCAGGTGTCGCTTTTTTCCGTCTGTGTAATTGGGCTTGTGCGGGGTAATTGGTTTATTTAGTAACAGTGGAGTGTTCCTGCAAAGCTGAAATGGCAGTGTTGCGCTTAAAGTTTTCAGAACTTCCCTCATTTGGTAGTTTTGCAATTGTTCTTGTCAAACAATCACCCAGTGAGAGTTTTGTTTTTTGTTTAAGTCTGTTGTGCATATTATACTTGTATCACTTTTCACTACCAACCTTGTGGATTCAGTATCTCTCTCTTTTACACACGTTTTTGCACAGCCTAGAACCAAAAGGAATGTTATTAAAGAAATAGTTCACACAAAAAATGAAAATGTGTTCACTCTCAGGCTATCTGAGATGTAGATGAGTTTTTCTTCATCAGATTTGGAGAAATGCAGCATTACATCACTTGCTCACCAATGGATGCTCTGCAGTGAATGGGTGCCGTCAGAATGAGAGTCCAAACAGCTGATAAAAACATCACAATAATCCACACCACTCCAGTCCATCAGTTAACATCTTGTGAAGCCAAAAGCTGCATGTTTGTAAGAAACAGATCCATCAAGGCGTTTTAAAGGGGTCATATGATGTTGCTAAAAAGAACATTATTTTGGCTGACTCTTAACTTTTATAAAGAATATCTCTTTGGATTTGAGACTTTAGTGTTTGCAACTTTACAGATCTTCTTTATGCACCAAGAGCTTGTAACACTCCAAAGAGAAAGGAAAAATTTAAATTGCATCATATGACCACTTTAACTTCAAACCGTCACTTTTGGTCAAAATATGAGTCCATAATCCATAATAACGCTTCCTCCAATGAAAAAGTCCATCTCCTGATGTCTTTCACATCAAAATTCATCCACATATTTGTTTAGAGCTGTTTTGGACTGGTTTGGCTTGTAAATGGTGCTTGAGCTGTGCAGATTTCTCTCCTGATTCAGACCAGATGACTTTTTCACTGGAACATATAATAGTTTAGAATATGTTTTGGACTGTTTTTGCTTGTAAATGGTGCTTGATCTGCTTATATTTCTCCCGTTTCAGACTAGGCGAATTTTTCACTGAAGGAAGCAATATTATGGACTATGGATGCATGTTTTGGCCAGAAGCAAAGGTTTGAAGTTAAAAACATCTTAATGATGGATTTGTTTCTTACAAACAAATAGCTTTTGGCTTCACAAGATGTTGACTGATGGACTGAGGCCTGTACCATGATGGTAGATGAACAAATCCTGAGTTACAGGATTAGTTTCGAGTTGACAAAACCAAAGCATTCCAATCTGGCTTTATAGGTACCATGGAATAATAATAATATAAATCATATTGTAATTATATAAATCATATGTAGATTGCAATTATCATTAAAGCCAGACAATTTTGTAGTAATTTTTTTTAAGGTACTTTATAATGACCTTTAATTTGTAGGAAGAGAAACTGGGGAGCTTGTGTGTGTGTGTGTGTGTTTTTTTTTTTTTTTTTTTTTGAGTCAGACATGCGTCACTTTGCTCACATCTGATTGGTCCAATTTCAGTTTGAGATTGCTTACCCAGAACATAACCTGCCCTGGAGCAGGTTAGCTGTGCAGTGTAAGTTACTATAGCAATGAATGCAGCTAAAAGCCAAGCCACTTTCATGGTACCTAAAACCCATTATTGGTGCAAACTAAACTGAAACTTACCTGGCTAGCCAGCTAATCCGGCTTCATGGTACAGGCCCCTGGAGTGGTGTGGATTACTTGTGGATTATTGTGTTGTTTTTATCAGCTGTTTAAACTCTCATTCTGACGGCAGAGGATTCATTGGTGAGCAAGTGATGTAATGCTACATTTCTCCAAATCTGATGAAGAAACAAACTCATCCACATCTCAGATAGCCTGAGGGTGTGTGTACATGTCTAGCAAATTTCATTTTTGGGTGAACTATTTCTTTAATTAGATTTTGTGCCCTGACACTTTTGTATGACTACAGGGATCAGCATGTGGGCTTTAAGCATTGTTTGCAGAATTATAATTATGAATCTCCATTTCAGGCATCATGTTACAAATCTGTGTATTCGCTTGTCTGCAGATTGATTTATTGAGATGTTGCATGTTTTGGGAAAATGATGAAAAGAAAAGTATGCAGGTGAATAGTGGCAGGTAGATGATCTTGAGCTATAGGGACAAATCTGTGTTTACATGGAAAGTGGGACAAACAGTCATATCTAGAGACCAGGATGTCAAATGTTTGAGGTGGGTTCTTTCAGCTTGGGCCCCGTAAACAACCACCCACAACATCCTAGCATTGCTTTTGTGAGTTTTGCATATGCAACCACTCTTTTCTTCAGAACTGGAAAATAATCTAGCTGTTGTTTTATTGCATTGAATGGGTAAGTTACAGAACTTAAGAGAGTTGAAGACATTTCCCTTAATGCGATATTCTCTCTCAGTGTTTTATTCCTTCCTTCATCCAGCCTAATTTACACGAGGCTACTTATGTTTCTTCATGTTTCAGTGAGTCATGGGAAGTGTCTTATGGCAGGGCTTAGAGTCAGGGCAGAGCACTAAAGCCTAATGTGATCTGCACTCTGTTTGCTTTTCTGCTGCCAACGTCATCTTACACAAGCTCATCTGCTGCCATAGCTGCTTCCAGCTCACAATCACATAACTCATAATCAGTCAGTATGTTTATATTTAATATATATTTCATGTATACTATATACATTTTTAATGTGGTATTTATTCCAGTGAGTGTATTTTAGGTAGATGTGGCTGTTAAGTTAGTATTATATTTTATTAATATTTTATTAATATTGAAGAGTGCTGGTGGCCACATGAGTCAATGGTCAAATGCACTTCTTGGTCAGAGTGCTCGTCTGCTGAGGTATCAGTGCAAGCAAACTACACTGTAAAAAATTTTCACCCCTATCAACATAAAAACGTAAGTTTTGTGGCTGCCTTAAAATTTTAAGTTAAATCAACTTAAAAGTACAAGTCGTTTCAACTCACTAATTTAAATCTTGCCTAGTGCTGAATTGTTTTATTGAAGTTCATTTGACTTTACAACATTTGCTGTTTCAACTTGAGTTCAACATTTTTAACATGGTATAACTTATAAAAAAAAGTTGAAATTGCTTAAATTATTTTTATGAGTTAAAGTAACTTAAAAACATAAGCTGTCATGGCTTTTTCATCATAACATTTTTTACAGTGTAGGTATGTAAATGTAAACAGGCGGGGCATCTGCTCTGTCTCATAATATTGGGTCTGTGCATTGCATCTTGAAGTGTAACAGCTGTCTGATGGAAAGTAACAATGAGGGCCTGAAGCAAAAATCCCATTTTGTCCATATGGAATAATTGAATACAATTTTCCTAGATCTTTTGACATGCAGAGCTGGGTAGATTACTTACAAATTGTAATCCATTACTGATTCTAAATTACATAACAAAAATTGTAGTTGGTAACGTAATCCATTGCATTACACATTTTAGGTAATATAATCAACTACTTTTAGATTACCTTTGACCTATCTCGTTTTTCACATTGATTTAAATTAGGGGTGCTCCGATTGATCGGCTGATCAGGAGCAGACTCTTGTGTGAAAGCACAGTCCGTGCTGCTTCTGTACCACACATGGACTACATACGCACTGCAAACGGAGTATGTGTGAACCTCACATACAGCTCACAAAATCAGGCTTGCGCAGTGCAAGCAATTGTGCAACAATAACACGATTGTAAAAACAAAAATACAGTGCATGATCAAATATTTAAGTGAGATAAATATAGATTTTTTGAAAAATGTCTTAAAAATGCCTCCCTCCACCCCTCAAATGAAAAAAATCCTCTCACAAGAGTCACCTAAGAGAAGAATTCATTTTCAAAAATTAAATTCAGGCCCTGAATAAATGTCTTGATTGGATCATCACTATAAATAATTCTACATGATAAAAAGAAGGCCTTAAAAAGATCGGTATTTGTGATCGGATCGGCAGATACTGCTTTCTGTGATCGGCGATCGGCCTCAAAAGTCCTGATCGGAGCACCCCTTATTTAAATAGGACAATCTTGTACCATATTGACAATGACATACAAAAAAAGTAAGAAAGAGTAAGAAAATATATTCCATTTGTTGTTATTCACAACATGAAGTACATTAAACATTATATTACATTAAGGTAGTTTATGCAGGGAATTTATGAGTTTAATGAAAAGCTAATAATGAATTAAATAATACAAATATTAAATTAAAACTATTTTAAATTGAGTCAAAATAAAACTCTTACTGAAAAAAATGAAATATTTTACTTGGTTATCTGCATGTTGTGTGACCATAACCAACGTTAGAGAACCGTGAACATGCAAATGTGATATTTCATTATTAAAATATTTATTTTAAAATTTCAGGTGTACTTCAAATAAAAATATATCAAGTCAAAGAGGATCAGATGACAAAAAGTTAGTTTCAATTTGTGGATTTTAATGTGTTTAAAAGACAAACGCCTTCCAAAGTAATACATGGTAAAATAACCGACTGAGTGATAATTCAAATAAAAATTAACGTGTTCATCAGTAGTTGATTATTGAAAAATTATTGCTATTTTGTGAATATGTAATGATGTAATCCATAAAAAGTAGGCTAATTGTAGTCTGATTACAAATATTTTAAAATGTAATTTAATCTAATTACAGGTACTTAATTTTTGGTATCTGATTACGTAATCCAAATTACATGTAATCAGTTACTATCCAGCTCTGTTGAATCCAAAGTCATTGTACGATAAAAGCATCCTGTAAGTTTCAGAACTCAGAGTTTTCTTGTAAGTCTAAAAACAGAAGTCAAGCTGCCAAAATAGGGCTGCACGATTAATCGAATGCGATTGTCATGCACATCTTGTCAGTAAAGCCGGTTCTGTGATTAGTAGTAAATCTCCATCACCTGCTTTCAGATGGAGCAGCATTTACTACACAGAGCCAAAGTTCTCTGACAAGCTACGCTAAAAAAATCGCAGACGATATAATCGTACGATTATGAAATCGTTCGCGATAATGACAGCTGTTTGCGTAGCTTCTCGGTGAACTACGGCTCTGTGTAGTAAATGCTGCTCCATCTGAAAGCACATGAAAATACCACATTTAAAGGTGCAATAGGTGATTGTCTTCAGAAACATTTTTTGTTATGCTTGTTGAAAGTGTCTTCACATCCCAATAGCAATCATTCATTTAAGTGGTCTAAATGTATTTATCTGTATTTATATATTCTGTGGAAGTTGTAGGACCAAGAAATGTTTGTCCAATCAAAACGCTCAGTCCGAGCGTTTTAATTCGCTTTCCTACCTGCCTGTCAATGTATGTATGAGCATACCTCTGCGCACCCTGTTCGCGCAGACAGGGTACGTCATCATTAGCGCGTTCACACACACTGTGCAGACAGAGCTAGAATGACAGACAAACATCAACAACCAGATCTTCCTTCCTGGTATTGTAGTACTTTTAAAGTTTTCTCATTGGTGAATGACGCATGATGTAGCCGTAGCCCAGCGCAGCGGTTCCCAATTCCAGTCCTCACGCCCCCGCGCTCTGCATATTTTGAATGTCTCGCTTAGTAAACACGCCCGATTCAGATAACCAGCTCGTTAGAAGTGATCTACGTGCATGAACTGTGTTCTGATCGATATGATCCCTACACTGGCTTTGGACTGCGATTGCAGGGAGGGTGGGATGTTCGCTTTCAGTGCTATCAGGCTAATGTTAACATTTTCCAAGATCTCCTACTGCACCTTTAATAACATGTTTTTACCCCAAACTCATTTCATAACGCCAGTCGAGTGTTTGAAATAAATCCTTCTGTGAGATGATGTGGCTTCTTACACAGAATAAGGCACGCAACATATTTCATAGTATTCTAAGCAGTGATAAAGGCTTTGCATTATTATATACTTTATTATAATAAAAATTATAATAAGAAGAAATATAACTACTAGAATGGCCATAGCGGTCATTCTGACCGTTCATAGACTGAACTGAATGCCATTTTTGTCATATCATATTTACATTCGAAGCTACTTTTGAGGTTTTACAATGAAGCTTTGAATGTCTGTTGTCATATCTTATGATGTCATCACCCTAAAAAAATAAGATATTTTTTTGTAATATTTAATTGTGTAAGAGCTACGTAGACTGCTCCCGAATGTGCGTGTCTTGCTTTGTGTCCGGCAAGCGGGAGAGCAAAAGTTTTTCACCACAGTGAAAATGTTGTATTTGAAAGTCTAAATGCCAACAAATATGAACCGAAGCAGAATATTTCTGTAGATAAAACGTTGTGAATTTTGGAAATAATTACATCTTTTTTCAATACATTTTTACTTTTGTACTTTACAACACTCTGGAGTTATTGGAAATGTTTGGATCAGATGAATTGGAAACAATTCTATGCAGCCACCACTGGAATCATGATCCGTGAATAAATGGATCTGTTATGATAGTATAGATAAACATTGTCACTGTCACTAAAAAAAAAAGCCTAATTAGTTTGTTTTATTTCACAATATCTTTCACAATGTCTTTTTGGGGCTAAAATTAGCCTATATGCATTAGCTATAGCATTACACTAGCATAAAAACAATAGACTAATAGCCATTATTATTATTATGACTATTTTGTCATAACATTGAAGTAGGCTATTATTGATAACAGCCAGGCTATAGTCTTGCAGCCTAACGTAGCCTACCTGAAACCGTGGCAGATTGAATGACAGCAGTTGTTGTATTGGAGGTGTCCACCTGGCTTTTTTACGAACAGGAATTTTAGCTTAGCAATAGAATATAAAAACAACTAGAACAAAAGTTGCTAGGCAACAGTGACGTGCATCTTCAACCATGGGAAAAAGTCGCAAAAGCAGAAATTATACGCCGTCTGTAATGCGAATGGTCAATTTGACCGCTTTGGCCATTCAAGGTAGAAATACTCAGAACTCTTTTGTGTTTTGTAATTTTAATAAAATAACAATGTTATAATAAAATATACACACATTTAGGAAAAGTCAGGGTCTTATAGTTATATGTGTTTTATTTCAACAAAGTTATTACATTTTAAAATTAAAAAATGGTCAAAATGACTGCCTTGGTAGTTCTAGTGTTAAATATTCTGTTTATTTAGCAACCGCTATAGGCATTTCCTGGGTTTCTTCTGCGGGGCGTATTTGGAGTTTCAGAGCGAGAGCGCCCTTCGGATGGAGATTTACTACGGATCACAGAACCGTGCTTCACTGAAAGATGCGCATGACAATCGCAGCTTCTGCCTAATCGCGATTTCGATTTCATTTCGATTTATAGTGCAGCCCTATGCCAAGATGACTCATTTTTGGAATTTGTCACATAGTGACAGCAAAGTGCAATGAAAAACCGGCTCTGCAGAATCAGATCAACACCTGTTTCTATTTGCGCATGTTCTAGGTAAATGACGAGAGCTAATCGATTCAGTATTTGCAGAGAGATTAAAACTAAAAGACGATGCGATGTCAGCTATACTGGATCCGACAGTAATGTCGCAACTCACAAGTAACAGTGTTTTTATCGTGGGTCACTATTGCTTTGTCTGTTTCAGATAATTTGGTATGTACGGAGTATGCGTTTTTAACCTTAAAGGGGTGGTTCACTGGGTTTTTTCTAGGCTTGATTGTGTTTATGGGGTGCAGTCTAACATATGTTAATGCCTCGTTTAAAAAAAAAAAAAATTATTTTTCACATAATTTACCTTTATTCCACACCGCTCTGTCCCTTCTCTGAGAAACGGGCTGATCTTTTCCTGTTTTTATGAAGCCCCGCCCTCAGAAATAGGCGATGGGCTCTGATTGGTTAGCTAGCCCAGTGTGTTGTGATTGGCTAAACCGCCTCTAGTGCGCGTCTAAGCAAGTATAATTGGAACAGTTCATTGTCGGAGCTGAGCTGAATGAGAGCGAGAGAGAGAGCGTGTGCAGAGCAGGGGAATGCGAGTAACAGTATTAAGAACCGCTGATTAAGAAATCACATTGATTTTTAAACTTGTGAATCCATTAGAATCATTAGAAGACAGAATCGCGATTCATATATAAATAGATTTTTACCTGCACCTCTAGTTTTCTCTTCCTCTTCTCTAAAGCAGTGCAGCATGGCCTCGCCCCCTTTGCTGCCTTTTCCTGAGGGCGAGGTTTATCTGGGTTTGTGATGTCACGAACCCGGGAAGTAACTTGTTGTAGTCCCTACCAGCCGTTTCTGTAGGCATTAAACTGCCAGAATTTTAAAAGACGATATCTCCGTTTGCATTGAACGTTTAGCTTCGTAACTTTGCAGATATTGTTTATGCTCAAAAAGCAACATTACACACTAACTAACATTAAAAAAGTGAAATCGCAATGAACCACCCCTTTAATCACAGCAGCGTCCATATCTATGAAGGATGTAGGCTGTCAAACAGACATGAAGAATTTTACACAGCTGTGCTTTTCAAACCGTTAGCCAATCATAGAAGTGGGCTTATATTTCTGAGTCTAGAATGAGCCACACTGATCCAGTTGGAGCGTTTTGATGATGGTGGTTGAAAATGGGACAGAAAAGAGCCTATTACTTCTGAATTATAGTGTTTTTAATGTAAAAAATCTTCTAAGTGGAAGTCAGAGAACCGTAAAATTTGACCCCTTTAATAATAACTTATGAACCAGACAAACCTACTGTCTCCAGGGTTGATAATCGATGTTATGGGTTTTTGTTATAGCCATCAGCCAACATTATCTCACCCACTCCCATGAATCACTACGAATGACGTAATGGAATTTGGAATAATTACGTTTTTTTTTTTTATGTTTTTGAAAGAAGTCTCTTATTCTCAAGGCTGTGTTGATTTGATGATGAATACAGTAAGAACAGACATATTCTGGACATTGTTTTGATATATTTTAAAACTTTAAATCAATACTTTAATATAACTTCATTTTTAATTGTCATTCACAAGGCTTCATGGGATTGTATTTCTTATCTTTGTTAAAGCCATTAATACGTAGTCATGCATCTGTCCTCTTTTCAAGTACTTTTTTCTTTCAAATCAGAGTTTGTGATGTTGTACTTCTTCTAGCCAGTTTGGTCTGTAGCTTATAACTTTTTCCTAGAGACTTTTTTAATGAGAAAAATGAATAGGAATATATACTTTAGAGACCATGGTCACTGAAAAAGTGAGCAGTCTATAGACTTTCATTATAGCCTATCAATCAAATGACAATAGTGAGCAAACCACTCTTTGTTTGCTTAAGTAATTACATGAACAACAGTGTTTACTTATGATCAGTGGTTGTTTTCATTTAATATTTATTAATTTTTTATTTTTTAGATAAAGGTGTGTTCTCAGTAGCTTATTAGTTTTTACTGCAATATCGCAACTAGTACTGAGTTCAATGAAATTTCACTGGTCTGATTAATCAGTCAACTGTTAAATACTTGGCATAGGGCTGGACGATATGGCCAAAATTGATATCACGATTCTCCAGTAATGGCTGTAATCAAAGCAGCTCCGCTCATGAACGCTACTTTATCAGATCAAAGGAAAATGCCATCGAAACTTTTCTGAAGACAGTCGGTTCCCTTCAGAGATACATTCATATAAAACACCCGCGCCGTGTTATGATTTTGAAACGTGCAGTGCTCATGTTTATTCAACGAAGTCAAACGGCACAAATAAATCAATGTATGGGAAACTGGTAATGTATATCGAAATATCGGAAATGTGTTTAAAAATCATATCACCGTTATTGAAAAAAATTATATCGCGATACATATTGATATTGAATTATTGTCCAGCCCTAACTTGGCATTGTCCCTGTAGATGTAAAAATAGTATTTGGCAAATACAAAATACATGTTTTCCATCTTCAAATCATTTCCACATGAAAGACTGAATAAGATGTGCTGAGTAACCTCTCAACTCTACATTAGCAAAGGAAACGACTCGTTCTCAACACTAATAGCCAAGAAAGTGATTTCTTTTGGGAATGGGGACTTTAATGAACAACTTAACTAAATTTGCAATTGCAGTTGACATATGTTTCTGTAGGCTTAATCATTTTTGTTGTGATGTGTTTACTTGGCCGTCTGGATTTCTCCACGAGAGTCTAGTTATATAGAGAATGACACATGTATTCTGGCAATAGTCTATACGATCCATCATCATTTATATTACATTTACATTAGGGATGGGCATTTTCCAAAAATTTAGCATTCGAATATTTTGGGCTCAGAAAAAAATTAATATTCGCAAATTTGTTTATTTAAAGGAGGTTTAATGAGAAAGACGTTATTTTTTAATTATCACGTTTTTGTCACGATTTCTGAACAAGCTTATGATTAGCCGTTACACGTCTCTCTCGACGTCTGTTCTGTGCAGTGAGCGGCAGAGAAGCAGCGCACTGCACAGAGATTCAGTCTCGTCAATAAATGAGTACAAAACAGCATTTCCTAGCACCTGTAGCTTACTGATTGTTTGGAATACAATAATATCCACATGCTCGGGTGAAAGTTTGTTCCTCAGTCTGATAACAATAAGAACGCGCTGACAAAGATAACGTGTGCTAACAGTTTCTTAGCGCTTTGTGTTAAACAAGTCTCCCTCGAGGAACCTTTATATATGTCTCAAGATCATTTGGCTATCAGATGCGCTCTCTTCTCGGCTCAATTGGAGTACAACTGCGCTTACCTGCAGTCGTGAATGCAGTGATGGACAGCTGACTTTCCTCAGTCGACTGTGTTTGGATTTCATGTGATTTCTCATTGTGGTGGTGATATGATAAATCAGTTTCACTAATTAATTTGACAGTCTCCAACCACAAACACAGACACATATCATCTGCTGATATAATGTATTTTGTTGCACTTTAACAAGTAATCTGAATGGCCTATATGTGCAATATTTTAACCTAGCCCTCACTAACTGAGTTTAATGCCACAGTTATGTTAGAACGCATCTCATTCTTGTTTCTGTGGTGGTGTGTCGGGCTCATTATGGGGCGCACGGTCCGGAGCGCTTTATGACTGATGTATCTGTTTAATTTAAATCTACTTCAAATATATTAACTTACCTGTTTTAAATACTTTATATTTAACGTGTTCGTGTTCGTTTATGTCCAGTATTTAGTGTTAAACTGTTGGTCTTTAAAATAAATCTACTTTTGATTTTCACCATTGACTGATTTTGCAGACCAGACTGATAACTTCCGTGCGTCGAAGCTGTTTTAAATATTTTTGTATTTAACGTTAGTTTACTGGCGTAAACTGAACTGGCGATATGACGATTTGAAAAATGACCATATCGCCCAACACTGCTCCACAGCGCCACCCAGTGCATTTAGTTATAACTGCTTAGGATTTATCATGGATTCCCTGCATTTACGGCCAGCAAATCAACACATAGTAAAATTCGAATAGTGTTTATATTGTTCGAATAATAATTACAGACTGAATGTTCGACTATTCGTGCACACCCCTCCGTATCGGCAAGTACCAAAAATAAAAGTATCGGTATCGGGCGAGTACTGGAAAAAGTGGTATCGGTGCATCCCTACTTGCAATCAAAACCAACAAAAGAGCAATAATATGGAAGTGCTATGACAAGTCTTGGTTAGCCCTAACGCAGTACATGTAGCAAGTTTTTTAATATAATAAATGACAACAAAACAAGTTAGAATATAAGAAGATTTTAGGTAAAGGGCTCTAGAGCCAGAGGTGGTTTTGTAGGCAAACATCAGTGCCTTGAATTTTATATGAGCAGCTATTGGTAGCCAGTGCAAATGGATGAACAGAGGTGTGACATGCGTTCTTTTCAACTCGTTAAAGACTAATCTTGCTGCCGCATTCTGGATTAGTTGTAGAGGTTTGATAGAACTTGCTGAAAGACCTGCCAAGAGAGCATTGCAATAGTCTGGACTAGGCATGGGCCGGTATGAGATTCTGACGGTATGATAACCTTAGATAAAAATATCACGGTATTGCGATTACAGCTCTAAAATATGTTATTTTTAAATGTCTGGGTAAAAAACAACAATTTTTTCCCCACTGAATACAATACATTTTATTTTTAAGAAACATAGAACATTTTGGAACACTCCATAAACATAACAGGCTAAATAATTTAAATAAATAATATAATTTTTCGTAATTAAATTAAGTGCAGTCACTTAAGTGGGTCTAAACCTGCAGCTCAACAATAACCAGAACATAAATAAATTATTTTCTGTAAAAAAAAAAATAAAAATCCTTAAAAATAAAAAAAATAAATGAAAAAATACAAAAATAAAAAATGCAGTCATTAAACCTGCAGCTCAACAAGGTTTTTGGAGACATGCTCACTTTCTACACATTCCTCTTTCAGTCCAAGTTATGATCCAGGAATGTTCACCTTTCCTGGATTAAGTTTGGAGCGGTGAGATATGAGGCTGTGTGCACATACACATAAGGAAAGAGAGAGCGCGAGTGTCACACACACACACACGGTCTTTCTCCATACAACACTCAAACAGTGGCAAAGACACCTGAGAGCCAGCAGTTTGTTTGTTTTTTAAATGTCGTGATTTTTAACAGATGTAAACAATGGCAGGAGGCTTAAAAGTATAGACGTGATACCAGCTACATTTAATTATTGTACTAAATTGCAGAAACGTAGTACTTTAGTCTGCTATTCCTCGCTCTGTGAAGTAACGTTAACGTGAGGGAGCAAACTAGTTGACGTTAGCTAGTTAATTAGCCATGTTATCTGCCTCGGTAGCAAGCCAAATAGTATTTATTTCAACACTGAAACAAACGGCGGGTGGGTCTCTGTCTTGATCGGGGGTGAAAGAGGGAGAAATGAAGATGACACAGATATATCGTTTATGTACGACCTGGAAGTATTTATTTAGCGATCGGCACTAAAACGTCATCTGTACGGAACATCATTGTGTACGGAACATGGTTAGTCTACGTTACCTGAAAACTTCCCATACGGCAGAGTTCATCTTTTTCGACGGGGGAAAAAGTTCCAGGGATTCACCTCCTTCGGCCATCCCACACACAGGTGACTCTCACTGACTGACTGCTCGCAGCAACCGGAGGGGTCGTGTGACTCGTTACGCTTTTCGCTGCACACAACTGAGGGAGTCCTGCACTTTCCGTCTTTGATGACACGTAAAAAAAAACTGTGCATACCGCAGGAACGATATAACGGAAAATTTTAGTGGTTTTGAAACCGTGACTTTTCCAAACCGCGGGAATACCTTGAAACCGGTTATCGTCCCATGTCTAGTCTGGACAGAACAAGAACTCAAACAAGGAGTTGGGAAGCATGAAAGAAAGGGCCTGATCTTCGTAATGTTGTATAAAGCAAACCTGCAGGACCGGGCAGTTTTAGCAATGTGGTCTGAGAAATTCAGCTGATCATCAATCACAATTCTAAGGTTTCTGGCTGTCTTGAAAGAGTTATGGTTGATGTGTCTAGCTGGATGGTGAAATTGTGATGAAGTGATGAGTTTGTTGAAACCACAAGCAGTTTTGCCTTGACAAGGTTGAGTTGAATGTGATGGTCCTTCATCCAGCAAGAAATGTCTGTTAGACATGCTGAGATGCAAACAACTGTCGTCAGATCATCAAGATGGGATGAGAGGTAGAGTTGAGTGTCATCAGCATAGCAGTGATATGAAAATCCATGTTTCTAAATGACAGAACCTAGTGATGCCATGCAGACAGAAAAGAGAAGTGGTCCAAAAACTGAGCCCTGAGGCACCCCAGTAACTAGATCCACCCAAAGCTGTTTTTTTCTCAATATAAGTGCTTCTGTACATTAAAATTGACACAACATTTTTGATATGTAGAATGTCATCAAAATGCCCTAATATCTATTCTCTTTTGGCCATTCAGTTGTTTTTCAGCTCACTCTATCCCGGCCTCAGCGCACGCTAAGCCGGGGCTTCCCCTCACGCTAGTCCGCTGTGTTTTTCATTGTGAAAGCGAAACTAAAAAAAGTTTCGTCTTGAAAGTTTGGTCTTCCAAAAGAGGACACGACTACAAATCAGTGGTTAAGTTGTATTTACAACACTGTTCCAGAACAGTTT
>NW_015548246.1:192597-205876 GCF_001515605.1 Sinocyclocheilus anshuiensis | reverse complement strand
TACACAAAATAATGTTCTTTTTAGCAGCATCATATGACCCCTTTAATCCTTTGTGCTTGGTCCAAGTTAGCCAAATGTTTCACACTAAACAAGCTGCTGTGAGTGTGTGAGATGCTGATGTTTAGGCGCTCATTTGGGCTTTTAGACGGGTCACTCCAGGATAAGAAAGTAGCTGTGAGTCAGTGATGGCCTTCCTGACCGCTCATCTCATTAGCTGCCGCTTCCCAAATGAATGTTTAATTAAAGGTGCTTTAGTGGAGCAGCAGACTCATTCTTCACAGTGAAAGTCACAGACTGTTACATAATACGCAGAGCAGATGAGCGCCCTCTCAAACTGCCTTTGTTAAATAACTCTGAATTAAGAGTAAATTTAGCCATGGAGCAGGAAAGGGAAGCGTCATGCAGCTGTGCCTCAGATTTATTTGGCGCTCTGCTTTGGTCACCTCAGCGGATATTTACAAGCTTTTCTGTTTAAGGATCAGCTATCAGCTATCCAATTAATTTGATATACTTGATTAGCCGCCTCATTCTGCTGTTGTGCTGAATTATTACAGTCTGTGTTTCATTATTTCTATAATGTGGATTATCAGCACACACACACACACAAATGCTATTAACACAACTGAAAGAGAAGAGTCATGCGACACAGAAGTTGTTTGAGTTTTGCACAAAGACCAGGTCCTGTGTCAGATATCCCTCTGCATTGTTTTTCTTTATCTTCTTATTTTTCTTTTTAACAATACAGCTCTGTTTTCTGTGCTTAGTCAGTGTCAAAATATATTGAAATAAGTTGTGAATCCAAATCAGTTACTTACACTGCCTTACAAGTAGTGTTAATTTTGTCACTTTGTCAGCTCACTTTTGGTTTAGTAGAAGTTTTAGTTAGTTAGAGTTAGAGTGGTAGAAACAGCGGTTTCCCCAGTAATGGCTGTAATCATGAATGCTACTTTATCAGATAAAATGAAAATGCCTTCGAAACTTTTTTTGAAGACTGCCAGTTCCCTTAAAGGTGCAGTAGGAGATCTCGGATAATGCTAACTTTAGCCTGATAGCACTGAAAGCGAACGACCCACCCTCCCTGCAATCGCTGTCCAAAGCCACGCCCCTGAACACACACTTAATTAACAGATATGGGTGTCATGCCATAACATTTTTAATACGACTTTATATTTAATGTGAATTTAACATTGAAAGTCAATGTGAATAAAAGCATTGCAAGTTAGGCTACTAATCATAACACTTTCATTGTACAGAAAGAGAGCAGAGAACATTTACATTATCAAAGAACATTTTCACTGACAGTCTAGTTCATGCACTCTCAAAAACTCCCATTAAAATTACTGAAGCTGTTTACAGTATGAAATTAATATTTTACAGATTCGTACACACGTTGCACTTTGTTGTTTCTGACGAGACAACATTTTTTGTCTATTGGAAGCTGCATTCAAAATCCACATGGCCTCGCTTTGAATGGGCATGATGTGATCTGATCTCTGATCTCTTATCGACGTGCAACGTTTGTTCTATTCGACCGTAAGTGCCCTGCGAAGTGGACATCACCGGATATTCCGCCATTATTCCAGTTCGAAGTGAGCATATATGTTCCATACAAAGGGCATTAAAGTGTGCGAGACGTAAAATTAAATAGTATTTATTTACAGAGATATATTATGTCTAGGGATGTAACGATTAACCGCAAGCCGGTTGAAAATCGATTCAAATATGTGACGATTCAAATCGGTTGAGATGCTAAACAAATCGCGATTCATTTAGGTGTAGGAGTTTATATGAATGCATGTCTGAGGGGAACTTACTGTCTTTAGAAAAGTTTAGATGGTATTTTTTTCTTTTCATCTTGCCTCTGTATAACGCATATTAAAGTTCATAAGTGCAGCACTGCTTTGTTTACTACAGAAAGAGAGCAAAGAACATTTACATTATCAAAGAACATTTTCACTGACAGTCTAGTTCATGCACTCTCAAAAACTCCCATTAAAATTACTGAAGCTGTTTACAGTATGAAATTAATATTTTACAGATTCGTACACACGTTGCACTTTGTTGTTTCTGACGAGACAACATTTTTTGTCTATTGGAAGCTGCATTCAAAATCCACATGGCCTCGCTTTGAATGGGCATGATGTGATCTGATCTCTGATCTCTTATCGACGTGCAACGTTTGTTCTATTCGACCGTAAGTGCCCTGCGAAGTGGACATCACCGGATATTCCGCCATTATTCCAGTTCGAAGTGAGCATATATGTTCCATACAAAGGGCATTAAAGTGTGCGAGACGTAAAATTAAATAGTATTTATTTACAGAGAGTAATATGCAAGTGCTATATTAGTATATTATTATAGTGTTATATTTCAATTTCACAAAGAAATGTGCAGCATTTTTTCCAAGCAATAATAAAAGGACACATTTAATTTATAATTTGTTTTAAATCTCATTTTGTTAAAAAAACAAATATTTAATCGTATCGTGAAATCAAAACCGTGAATCGAATCGTGAGTTGAGTGAATCGTTACATCCGTAATTATGTCACACTTCTCTAGTAAGTTTCGTCTGTGTGCACAGTGCAAATCTGTGAAGGAATATTTCGAAGTGAAGTAAACAAACGGATTTCCCCTGCTCAGGGAGTAGGGCGCAAAGAACACTGTGTAGGGAGCATGTCAATCGGAACACAGTTTATGCACGTAGCTCACTTCTAACGAGCTAATTATCTGAATCGGGTTTGTTAACTAAGCGAGACATGCAAAATATGCAGAGCGGGGAGGCGCGAGGACTGGAATTGGGAACCGCGTTGGGCTACATGTGTCATTCACCGGTGAGAAAACTTTATAGTACAGTTAGTAAAAGTATTACAATACCAGGAAGGAAGATGGTTGTTGATGTTTGTTTGCCATTCTCGCTGCACAGCGTGCGAGAACGCGCTGATGACGTATCCTGTCTGTGCGAACAGGGTGCGCAGAGGTATGCAAATACATATGTTGACATGCAGGTAGGAAAGCCAATTAAAACGCTCGGACCGAGCATTTTGATTGGACAAACATTTCTTGTATAAATACAGATAAATACATTTAGACCGCTTAACTTAATGATTGCTATCGGGATGTGAAGAGACTTTCAACCAGCATAACAAAAAATGTTTCAGAAGACAATCACCTATTGCACCTTTAAGAGATACATTCATATATAACACCCTCGCCGTGTTTTTATTTTGAAACGTGCAGTGCTCATGTTTAAGTCAAACTGTCATAAATCAATGTATGGGAAACACTGGTAATGTATATAGAAATGTCGGAAATGTGTTTAAAAATCATCACCGTTATTGAAAAAAAAAAAATATATATATATATATTGCGATATACTGTATATTGATATTGAATTATTGTCCAGCCCTAATTTATGTCATTTGAGAAATTTCTTTTTACATTTCATCAAAATTATTGCACTTTCACCTAAAAGCACAAATCAAGAGAATGTCAACTCAAACACATGGTTTATTTTACTCATTTACTCATCTAGTTTATAATTCATAATATTACTGTACGTCTCTACATTATGTAAAACTCAAAAGCTAAAACAGCAAAATTCCAAAAATTACCTGGTTCCTGGTTTCCAATAATTCTAGATTATGCTAATGTTTTAAAAAGTTTGTCAGCAAACAGTTGTTACTGTTTTTAATGATGAAATTTAAACTATTTATAAAGCAGATGCTTATTTAAAATTTCACCTTACTTAAAAAACATACACAAAATGGCCATTTCAAAACATGTTGATAGTAACATCCCCTAATTCAGGATGTAAAAAGCAACACATAAACAGGTCAAAATGTGTTTTCCAACTGAACTGAATCTCCTTGACCACAGATAAAGCTGCAAGACATATTGTGAACTGGTTATATGAACTATACAAACAAAAATTGCACAAAAAAAAACAACAAAAACTCTCAAAGCCTGTTTTTGGAAGCATAGAAGTAAAAGCCTCTCTGAAGTTCTTATTCGAACAGATGTTTAACATAGCTACACAAAGGTATAATGTTTGCGAATATTTCAACGTTGTCGCTGCTGGAAAAGGTGGTTAGAGGAGTATAAAGAAGGCATGAAATGAAAATTCACTTCATCGCAACGTTTTTCTTAATACTTAAAATTACAGATCTTATTGAGAATTAATTATCCATGTTTTACAATGGGGTCCAAATACAGAAGAAAAGATCCGTCGCTACTTCTGTTTCACTGCCACTTTAGATATGTGTGCTTTGCACTATTTTCTCAATAACACAACACACAACACAAATGACTGGTGATTATATAGTACGTTCACCGCGGGGCCCCCTCAAGCGCGGGGCGACCACACCAGATATGTGTGCTTTGCACTATTTTCTCAATAACACAACACACAACAGAAATGACTGGTGATTATATAGTCCGTTCACCGCGGGGCCCCCTCAAGCGCGGGGCCCGGTGCGACCACACCAGTTGCACCCCCCTAAGGTCGGCCCTGCATACATGCATCAGTTTTGAAAAAGCAGCACAAGATGTTCATGTTGGCACACAGAATGTGTTCCAGCATCTTACTCTTGGAAAGTGCAGAGGGGAAATGGGATGGAAACACACAAAGGTTCAGTCAAAAGATTCAGACTGTAATTGAACGCATGTGTTGCCAATGGGGTCGGGTGATGTGGCAGTGTAACATACAGGAAGGAGATTTCCCAGCCTCCTCTGGGCAGGAGTCAATGGAAGACACTCAGCACAGACACCATCTGTCAGAGACTCAGGGTTCAGAGAATATTTCCAGTGTGCTGCTGCAGAAACATTTGCATAAAGCACTAGGCTGACTGAGAGTTTGTGTCTATGCAAAGAGCCATCACATGTTCCACAAACCAAAGCCATTACATGTTGTTAAGTGTGAGGAAATTCAACCGATACAGGAATGTGGGACTGGATTTACAAAGGATTCTTAAGAATGAAATTATTCTTAACTGCTAGTTTTTTTTTTTCTAACTTTAAATATTAATTTTAAAGAGGTCCTTTTTCTACTGTCAGTAGTGATGTATGAAGTACAGTTCACATGGAAGTCACTTTCAAACCAAGCTTCTTCCTGTTGGTCAACACTGCGACCAACTTGAACATGAGCGGAATCTGTGTGGGGAACTTTTCGGCCCTCACGTCATGCAAAACTCTGTTGTGTGTATTTCTATTGAAATGACTGGATTTTTAGATTTTCTGAAGACAAAACTTTAGCAAAAATTGAATTCCTGAAATTAATGTTTTTAAAAATCATCATAAATATCCGCTTAAAGTTAAGAAAACCTCCAACTTGCCTTGAATCCCTAAAGGTCAGATGTTCATTTATTGGGTTGTTTCAGATGTCAAGAATCATAACATTATATACTATTGATAATGTAAACAATCATGGTGAATTAAAGAGCCTGTCTCTAGATGTAGACATCTAAACATCTAAAGTGACCATTTAAAATACACTGCACCGAGTGCTGAACTCCAGTCAAGCCAGAAAATAGCCTTCATGCATGCTTGTGATTATTATGGTAATCTGCTAAATATGATATTTGCGATGTTTTTCCATTGAGTTGATCAGCGAGTCTTCGACGAGAACCAGCATACAGTCAGATAATGCCAAAAGCTGTTTTTTTCTTTTTGTTATTAAGAAAATATTTGGCACCCTAAAAATTTGGCAAGAATTGCAATCAGGAACATTCTTACAAAGATAATTTATCTTAAGAAACCTTTCTTAAAAATGGGGCTGGGTGATAAAATGAGAACGATAATTATCGTGAGATAATTTTCCTCGATAAAACGATAACAAGAATTCGATTATGTTCGATATAATGTTTATGTGGCAAAAGCGCAACGAAACAGCAGTAGTTATTTGAAGAGCGCCATGCGGACCGTTTAAATGGCAGCGCAAGCTTAGCTAGAGCAGATGCGTTTACACACTGATGAGTCTCGGTCACGTGGCACTAAACAGCGCTGGGATATCCAGTGTGAAGCGCTTGAATTCAGTGCAGAACACAAATGACTCTGTGATTTAAACTAGTTTAAAGCCAGATAAAACAGCGCTGACAAACAGCAGAAACACTGCGCAAAGGTACAGTCAGAAGGCTTTTCAATCTTGAATTTTCCAATCCAAGATTTGAAATGTATCGTGATGATTATCGATATCGACTGATATGAAAAGTTTTACCGGGATAGTTTTTTTGGCCATATCGTCAAATATCGCAATATCTGGCTTCTGATCACGCACTCAGTCACATACAGTATGTGCGTCTGGCCCGCAGACCAAAAAGAAAGTCAGAAAGCAATAGGAGTTCAATAGTAAGTGATTTAGCTCTCATGTACTGTGGAAGTGCCTCCCGTAATGAATCGTTTGCTGCACACTAACTGAATTAATAATGACTTTGGCAGAGTGTTATGCCTTCCCATCAGTCTCTCGGCTTCTTCAGCGTACTGTTTTCCATAAGCTTTAAGATTCTGTCACTGTTTCACCAATAGCTAGTATGATATTATCTATTGCTGTAGGTGAAATATTAAATAGCAGTTGTTGATGTCTCTGGCCTGTCTGTCTGTCACACTGACTGACCCGTCTCTCCTCATCTTTTCTAGGGCTTCGACCCTCCCCATCAGAGTGACACACGCACAGTTTACATAGCAAACAAGTTCCCACAGCATGGCCATTATATTCCTCAGAGGTTTTCAGACAACAGGATCATTTCCTCCAAGGTAGGAGCAGATTCTTCTGAAAGCTTGAATGTGAAAAGGTCAAAAAAAAAAAAAAGATCTGCAATCATTTGACTCACGTGTGCATGTGTTTCCCTGCTCCTGTTGAGAATTTGGCAGTAAAATCCTCCACGCTGTTTTGCTTTCTCTTTGTAGTACACCATATGGAACTTCATCCCCAAGAATTTGTTTGAGCAGTTCAGAAGAATCGCCAATTTTTATTTTCTCATTATCTTCTTGGTTCAGGTAAGCCCAGATCGTCCTTGTGTTTCTTGTTCCTTGTGTGACGACACAGCAGAGCTAATGTACTTTGAGACCGAAATTAGTCTCAAAATGAATTCTGAAAAGGAATGTGTAGGCTAATTCACATTCGCATTTGAAACAGCAGTTCACAAACTCGTAATCTAATTCACATTCACAATATTTAGTGAATATGATTGAGGTAATGAGTTTGAGAATTGCTGTCTGCAAATATGTCAACTTTCTGGTCATGTAAATTAGCTTAGGCATTTGTGGATCATATTTTGTAAATATATTTTGAGACTATTTTAGCTCCGTAATCCTTGGCTTGGAAAAATAATACAGGTTCAGCAACATCAGTGTTGGGAAACGGTTCCTGTAAGTAAAGATTGTCCACTACAAACACCTTGGTTGTTAAAGTACAACAAACAATGTCCACATATTGCTGGTGATGTGTCATCCAACTGATAGTCATGTGAGCATGAAATCATGCTTGCCTGAAGTAACACATTATATTATGCTCTGAATTCACTCTCAATTGCATGGATTCCTACTGAAACGACTGGATTTTGCATGGGGAAATTTGCAGAACTATGGAACATGTGACCGCACCTTTAAAGGGATAGTTCACCCTAAAATGAAAATTACCCCATGATTTACTCACCCTCAAGCCATCCTAGGTGTATTCGGCTTTCTTCTTTTAGACCAATACAATCAGAATTATATTAAAAAATGCCCTGTCTCTTCCAAGCTTTATAATAGCAGTGAGTGGTGCTCGAGATTTTGAAGCAGAAAAGTACATCCATCCATCATAAAAAGTGCTCCACACAGCTCGGGGGGCTTAATAAAGGCCTTCTGAAGTGAATTGATGCGTTTGTGCAAGAAAAATATCCATATTTAAACTTTATAAATTGGCGGGTATACAAATATTGTGTGAATTTATAATAGATCGTACTCTCAGAAAAAAGGTACAAAAGCTGTCAATGGGGCAGTGCCTTTATTGAAAGGTACAAATATGTACCATTAAGGTACTTGTATACACCCCCTTTGGGGTAAATTAAAGGGATAGTTCACCTAAAAATGAAAATTCTGTCATTAATTACTCACCCTCATGTCGTTCTAAACCCATAAGAACTCCATTCATCTTCGGACCACAAATTAAGATATTTTTGATGAAATCTGAGAGATCTCTGATCCTCCCATAGAGAGCAAGGATCCTTACACGATCAAGGCTCAGAAACGTAGCAAGGAAACCTTGCTACGTTTCTGGACGTTTAGAACGACTGGGTTTAGAACGACATGAGGGTGAGTAATTAATGACAGAATTTTCATTTTTGGGTGAACTATCCCTTTTGAAATGCTACTGCCCCAGTGGCAGCTTTAGAGCTTTTTTCTGAGAGTGTACAGCTCAAATGTTAAACCTTGTTCTCTCAAAGGTGATATATGTCCGTGGAGGGTAAAGGCAGTATGTGACACCACATACTACAGGTCTGCCCTGTTTCTAACCAGATCCTCTTTCTCCCTTACAGTTAATGATAGACACACCCACTTCCCCTATAACTAGTGGACTTCCCCTGTTTTTTGTCATCACAGTAACTGCCATCAAACAGGTGAGCGTACAAGCGTGTTTTGGCAGCTCATGTTCACGGATCATGACGTGTACGCAGTGTTGTGCCTGTTTGATTGCAGGATAACCGATTAGTGGTCTGTTTGTCATAATCCCACTCACAAATACAGGGATATGAAGACTGGCTGCGGCACAAAGCTGACAATGAAGTGAACGGAGCACCTGTGTTTGTCGTGCGCAGCGGCAGTCTGGTCCAAACCCGATCCAAGAATATCAGAGTGAGTTTCAGCCAACAGCACCGGGATCCCATTGCTAATCATGCCAGACTAACAACAACAGATGCTTTCAAATATTAGAAACGCTTCCATATCCCTACAGTCATGTTAATAAACACGGTGACTTTAGGATGTGCTGTTTCAGCAATTCAGACATCCTTGTCATGTCACGTGGGTTGATGTTCCTCCTGTGTTCTCGTAGGTGGGTGATATTGTGAGAGTAGCCAAAGATGAGACGTTTCCTGCAGATCTGGTGCTCTTATCATCAGATCGGGCCGAGGGGACGTGCCACATCACCACTGCCAGCCTAGACGGAGAGACTAACCTGAAGGTCTGTGTTTTCTGCTCATAAACAATAGCATCTTACTGAATTTATCAGAGTGGTTACTGAATAAACATGTGACTCACCAAAGTTGTTGTTACTTTCAGCGACGCCCATCTCGAAGCATTTTTTTTTGTGTACTGAAGGCTTGTGGAACTAAACTCTTGAGTGTATTTTCTGACTGGTTTTGTCGAACTGGTCCTCCACTAAGCTCTGCTGTCACTTTTACCTCCCTGAGCTTGTGACAAACATGCAGCGAGAAGCAATCACACTGAGTGAATTACCTCAAGAAATGCTGAGTAATGTCTGGATTAGCCATGCTTTAATATCGAGTATATAAATAGAGTCGTCAAAAAGATTTTCAGTATGTCAGGAAAGGCTGTCCAAATCTTGTGATGAGAAGCTTTAAAATTTAAGAAAACGCTTGTTTCTAAAATGAAAAAAAAAAAAAAACGTTGTATTAAAAAGATTGCCAAATGAAATAAATAATTATTTTAAATAGATCAATTAAATAGAAATTTCAGCAAATTTTCGGGTAAAAAAAAATGTCCATTGCATATTGGCATTAGTGTAGCTCACACAGAAGTCAGTTTTAAACCAAACAGCTTTCTGTTGGTCAGTGCGGTGAATCAGTGTGAAAGCCAGTTGCCAAGTATGTGTGAGAATTTTTCGCCCTCATGTGAAATTCACAATTGTGTGCATTCTTATTAAAATGACTGGATTTCACCCTCAGAAATTGCAGAACAATGATAAATGCATCTTAATAAATAGATGAAACGGTTTGTTTGTTTGTTTAAAGGTCATTTAGACATCATTCAGTTTGGTCAAAATAGTTTTACAGATCTATTATTAAGAGATTTATTACTTGGAGATGTATTACTTAGAGATTCTTTCTAAAATAGTATTTTGAGATTTTTTTAGTTTCTTTATATAATTTTCTCCTTGTACTGTAGTTATTTATTAAGGTGTTTCATTGCAATGTTTGTGACTATTTAAATAATAATAAAAAAGTGTTTATCATATTTGTGGTCTACCATTCTTTTGGAAATTATCATTTATGATTAGGGGTGGGCGATGGGACCAAAATCCCACGATAATTTTAAATTTAAAATTTCACGATATGAGTAATTTTATTTCACAGTAACGATATGCAGTATATCACAATATAGTTATTTTAAATAAGGTCTTTATGATATAAATTCTTGATACCATAGAAATTTAATAATTATTGTCACCAGTGTAAATGTCACAAACTAATTCTAGCCTAAATTAAAAAAAAAAACTAGCTCACTGAATACAAGTAAACAGTCAATGATTAAATAAGAATAAGAAACTAATATTAAAAGCAATATTAAAAATTACAAACAATATGGCAGAAAAAAACGACAGTAGAACAAATAAGAAATGCTACATACATTGTATAAAGTAATCAAATGAATAAAAACATTGCATATTCTTCACTGTGTAAATTAAATTTATTTTTCTTCTTACTAAAGTAACAAAAGTGATTTAGTCAAGAGCAGTTAGAGATTTTTTCTCTTTTGTTGTTTGATTAACATGAATGCCAGAAAGCACGAATATTAGACTGCTGTCACTTTAAGAGCTGCCCGGATCCAATATACTGTTACATGTGTTTTCTTTCTCAGCCGTTTGCTTTCACTTAAGACTTAAATTACTGTGTTTACATGGATAGTTGCAAAGATGGGCATTTTGACCCATACAAGTGTTTATTTTACCTTTCAAGCACTGAGAAACAGTCTCTAGTGAAATGAGTTCTCCTTCGCCACTGATTGCATTTCAGCAGCTTAAAATCCCTTGGTTTTAAACCGCAATGCTTGAAACGCATGCAAACGATAAGTTTTCGTCACCATGTTGCACAGCAACGTTTTTTTTTTTAGGTTTCCATTTTTTTCCCCCCATTTTGTCAAATAGATATTTGCTTATCGCTCACCCCCAATGTTTTACCACTTCACAAATACTGCTCGATGAAAAAACAAACACACATTCTCTGTTCGTGTCTGGCTAATATGAGATATCTTAGTAAAAATAATTGAATATCCAGATATCTTAGTTTATTTGACAAGCAGATATGTGTCTGCTGTCTATACAGTGTTTTACTAAGCAATGAGTAATGTGCTATTAAGAAAGAAGTGAGAAGTATCAGACTGTAACACTGAATGTGTTCTCTCTGCTGATGTGCAGACGCACTATTCGGTGCCAGAAACGGCGGTGTCACAGTCGGTGTCGCGGCTGGAGTCTCTGCAGGCGGTGGTGGAGTGCCAGCAGCCCGAGGCAGACTTATACAGGTACCTTACAGAATCAGATCCACCCAAATCCTCCTCACACACTGCTTTACAATGCTGCTCAAACACAGTCGATTTGATGCTATTATCAGTTCTGTAAGTCCTGACGCAGCACGTTCTCTCTTCTCAGGTTTGTCGGAAGAATAACAGTAACCCAACAAGGAGAGGAGATAGTCAGGTAAGACCAGCTTCAAATCTGAGATTAATATAGTTTTGACTATCTATCTATCTATCTATCTATCTATCTATATATATATAGACGCAAACCGTCTTTTGGCGTTAAAATAGTACTGTCAGGATTTACGCACAGTGACGAATTAGTGCTGAAAAGGCGTGGACAATTATTTTTACGCCGTCTTTTGGCGTTAAAATAGTACTGTCAGGATTTACGCGCAGTGACGAATTAGTGCTGAAAAGGCGTGGACACAATTATTTTTGCACTTGACCATTGAATATGCATTTGTAGGAGTTTCCCTTTCAGACGCAAAATTTATGGAAGGAGAGTATTTAAATTAATCACACAACGTGATTTACTAATGTTTGCGCTCGTCAAATTACTGGTATTTGCGCCATTATTTAATGCCCAAAAAAAAACATTTGCGCTGCGCTTGGGAGACTGCGCTGGTCATTATGGAAATGATCTGGATGCGTCTGTGTTCTTTAATGTGTGCATTGTTAGTAAATCACTCGCAGAATTTTCCCCTCCCATCGGCGCTGTTTTGGAATTAAATCTGGCCCTTTATGTTTAAGTATTTGTGTATTTTTACATTTATTTATTTGTTTATTTATATTTTTTGGTTATTCTTTTTAGACCCTTAGGACCAGAGAACCTCCTGCTTCGAGGAGCAAGATTAAAAAACACCAAAGAAATCTTTGGTACGGCATTCACACCATTTTTTAAAGTCCAACTTAGAACTTTTGAAATCAATATGAATTCAAAATGGACCTTATTTACTTATTAACTTGTCTCGCAACTTATGACTGCACTTTACTCCCAAAAAAGTTTGTGTTTTTAATGGTTCATCAAAATGTTGTGATGGTTCGAGTATAACTGGTGTTGCGTCATGCAGGTGTGGCGGTATATACGGGCATGGAGTCCAAGATGGCTCTGAACTACAAGTGCAAATCCCAGAAACGCTCTGCAGTAGAGAAGTATGTGTTTCGTCATTTCCATTTCCACTGTTTCCTTCTCATTTTACCATATCATCTCTCTCGTCTCTCGTGCAGATCCATGAATACATTTCTCATCATTTACTTGGGCATTCTGCTGTTTGAAGCCATCCTCAGCACCATTTTGAAGTACGCCTGGCAGGCAGAGAACAAGTGGGACGAGCCATTTTACAATCAGAAGACCGATCAGGAGAGAAACAGCAGTCAGGTTACTATAAAGTCTCTACACTCGGTTATTTTACATTTAAAAGTCATACTGTGTGACACCTGGTGGCTCTTTGATGGCCCAAAAACTAGTAGGATTCGTTAAGACCGCTGGTGATTTTCTCCTTGCAGATTTTGAAGTTTATTTCTGACTTCCTGGCTTTCCTGGTGTTGTACAACTTCATAATCCCTATCTCGCTGTACGTGACCGTTGAGCTGCAGAAGTTTCTGGGCTCTTTTTTCATTGGCTGGGACTTGGACCTGTACCATGAAGAGAGCGACCAGAAGGCTCAAGTCAACACATCAGACCTCAATGAGGAGTTGGGACAGGTGTGTGTGTGTTTGTTTGTGTGTGTGTGTGTGTGTGTGTGTGTGTGTGTGTGTGTTTGTGTGTGAGAGTGAGTGAGTGTGTGTGTGTGTGTGTGTGTGTGTGAGTGTGTGTGTGTGTGTGTGT
>NW_015548246.1:183196-191946 GCF_001515605.1 Sinocyclocheilus anshuiensis | reverse complement strand
GTGTTTGTGTGTGTGTGTGTGTGTGTGTGTGTGTGTGTGTGTGATTAGAACTGTTTCCCCAGGTATAATACTGTCTGAGAGTAAATCTATGCTAATTTTGCGGACGCAGGTGGAGTACGTTTTCACAGACAAAACTGGAACCCTTACTGAGAACGAGATGCAGTTTAGGGAGTGTTCTATCAACGGTATCAAATACCAGGAGATCAACGGGAAGCTTGTCCCTGAAGGAATGACAGAAGACTCTCCAGATGGATCAGTGCCTTGTTTGGTAAGGTTTGTGAGGATAGAGGATTTTTTCTTGGTCCATGCCATAGACTGTATAAAAACATGGACGTAATGTATGTGATGTCACCCGTAGGTTTCTGAATATAATTTTTGAAGCCCAAAGTGGGCGGAACTGGCCGTGGCCATCTTGGCAACGCGTCACTCCCAGATAATCGAAAATGGGCAAAGAGGCAGAAACCACACCCATCTAGCTCGACGGTGGTGACAGCAGCTGCAATCCACCTGTCACTCAAGTGGCCACGACCTTAATTATGCAGAACTTTAAGGCTTAATATAATTTAAACGGATAAGTTATAAAAAAAAAATCACCCCCCTCACAGTTGTCATGAAGGGCAAAATTAACTATTTAGACCAAAACCACTTTTTGTACCAGGCTGTAAACATATTTTTTTTCTGCTGTAAAGTTGGGCATTTTAACATGGGGAGTCTATGGGACTGACTCCCTTTTGGAGCCAGCCTCTAGCGGCCAGTCGATGAATTGCAGTTTAAGTCACTTCCGTGTTGGTTTCAAGAGAGAGACCGTAAGGTTGCCGCTTGGTCCATGCACAATTGGAAACCCTAAGCAAAATAGTGAATTTCTTTACAATCTGTCCTGTGGATGCTGTGGGTACACCTTTCTTTGGGTCAGATCTCAACTTGTTCGATCACAGTTGCACTATTAGGTTAGTGTTAAGTTATAGCGCCCTCTTGCATTGAAAATTCATGAAATTTGGCAAGTTTCCTCAGAATGTTCTGTTGTCCATGTTTTAATTTTCATGAAGTTTGGATCAAATGGTTACAAGATATAGGCACACATATTGGCCTATATCTGCTAACGGATTAACCCTTTAAGCCCGAGGGGGGACACCTCCCGCACGAAAAAATTCATAATCAAATTACTAAGCAACCCCTGAATGGAATAACACAAAATAGGTATCATTTTAAAGCTTCGAATCAACTCTTAACGAGCGTTGAGCAGTCCCTCTAAACCGGAGTGTACCACGGGCGGGACGCCCCACCTCCGCGAAAATATTACTAATCATATTTTTCAAACCACTGCCTTGATCAAAAAAAAAAATATCATTTGAAAGCTTAGAGTCTGATCTTTACAATGCATGTAGCCGCTTTGATTAACTCCAAAGCAGTGCCGAGTTATTTACTGATAAATGACAACAAAAAATTCATCATTTACAAAATATGTTTTTTGTGCCATGTACTCTAATATGTCAAAAACATCATACAGCTCAGATAGTCATGTGTCATATGTAATTTGAAAGGTCTCATCGAGTAGAATAAAACAAGCATAATTGTTTGTGGCTTTGAATAAACTGGAACAAGTTTTTGTACAAGAAGTCACCCCCAGACCCATATGAAAATAATATATTGATGTCACCATTTTACTTGTAACTTCATAAAACATGCTCAGATCGTGGAAAAATATTTTTTTTTAGAACAGATTCTCCTGATTAAAAAGAGCTCAAAATCATATAATCCGTCATTTATAGCTAAAGATATTCCTCAAGAATTTATAACGCACATAAAACTGCACAGGCGGCATGTAGCTTAGCAAAAAAATCTAAGGTAGCTGTCATGTAGCATTTTCGTTTGTAACTTCATAAAACATGCATATATCATAGAAAATGATATATTCATTATTAGCAGAAAATTCTCCCGATTAAAAAGAGCCCAAACTCACCATAATCCATCGTTCAGATCTAAAGATATCACTCATAGAGCTACAACACATAAAATAGAATTAGGTCATGTAGCTTAGCAAAAAAATCAGAGGTTGCAGTCCTGTGCTGTTTTAGCTCGTAACTTCACGAAACATGCAAAGATCTTGAAAAACCGCACAGAAAATTATCCTGATTAAAAAGAGCCCAAATTTACCATAATCCGCCGATCAGATCTAAAGATTCCGTTCATAGAGCTGTAACACATGAAACCAGACAGGCGCAGCAGAATAAACAACTGTACTTTCACTTTGCGCTTTTATTTGTAACTTCATGAAACATGCTCCGATCGTGGAAAATGGCATATCATTATTTACAGCAGATTCTCACGATTGAAATGAGTCCAAAATCAAAACAATCCATTGCGTCTTTCGTGTGTAAATAATACCTAAACCCATGAATTGAAGAAATCAGTTGGAGAGCTCCACTGAACACTTGGCAAGCAGAATGTAAAACCTAGAATATTTCTGTGTATTTTACGTTTTATATAACTTTTTTTTATTTTGTATAATTGGGTATCATTTTAAATCTTAGAAATTCAGCTTTCCAATGCATCCAACCATTTTGATCAACTCCTAACCAGTGCTGCCTAGTTCCTCTAAACCAGAGTGTACCGCCGGCAGGCGCCCCCTAGCGAGGAAAAAAAGAATCATATTTTTCAAAATCACTGCATTGATCAACACAAAATAGGTGTCATTTGAAAGCTTGGAGTCTGGCCTTTACAATGCATGTAGCCACTTTGATTAACTCCTAAGTAGTGCGGAGTTATTTGCGGATAAATAGATTTTTTTTTTTTTTTCATAATTTATGAAAAAAATTTTTTTTGTGCCATGTACTCTAATATGTCAGAAACCTCATACAGCTCAGATAGTCATGTTTCATATGTCATTTGAAAGGTCTGATTGAGACCTGTAGAATAAAATAGATATAAATGTTTGGGGCTTTGATTAAACTTGAGTGAGGCATTACTTTAAATTCAAAACAACAATTTCAAAACTGTAAAGGGCTAAGAGAAGGGCTACCTTGGTTCCAAATGCTTTAACTTTTGATTACTTCGTGGTATCACCACAAAATTTAATTCACATACAGCACACATGTTGGGTCCTCCTACCTTATGGGCCTATTTTGTTACAAAATACTGTAACTTTTGGATACTTTATGCTATCACCACATAATTTGAAACAAATACAGCTAACATGCTGGGGAACATCATGGGAATTTTCCTCCTACCTTATTTCTGTCCTGAAATATTGAATGTCAAATAATACAGATATGAAAAATTTATCTTGGACACTCAAATGTTTCTTACATTTTATCAGCTATTTCTCAGCAGGAGAATGTGCATATAAAATAATCCCCCCCCCCCAAAAGTACAGAAAGTTTTCTCTCATTTGACTCTCCTGGTTATTTGGTAACTTCAGTGAGGCAAAAATGCCCTCAGGACTTAAAGGATTAAATTAATTCAAATTCTTTCAGTTGTTTTTGTCAGAAGCATTTCTAGTTGATATCCACCAAATTTCATGCAAATCGGACCAATGGCCTAGGACGAAAACGTTTGACAAAAGAACAAATCTCAGTGACAGAATTTTTTCTTTTTATTTATTTATTTTATTTGTGGAAATTGATACAGATATGATTAGCTTATTTGGAGAGACTGAAGTTTTTGGCAAAAACTTATCGAACCAGCGATTTTCACAAAATTTGGAACTTACTCATTTTCACACAATGTGCAAATATATAAAATGTTGTAACATTAGGCCATGTTGTTATTAGCCACAGAATGTGGACTGGAAGATGGTGGCAATGTTATTTTGTTTTGTTTTTATGTAGCCGAGTCATTTTAGAGCACATGTTAAGACATCCACCAAAGAGGATGCATATCATTGTTCAACTTTATTGATCATACGGTTATGCCATAATTAAAAAAGATTTTGAAAGATTTAGCACCGTCTATAGGTGCAATTTTGACACTCTGTGCTTGGACTTCTAATGAATATTAAACAAAAAATAAATAAAAATAACTACTTCAGCCAGTTGCCAAGGCATTTCTCATTTTAATTGAATTGTACGAAAATAACTAAAACATATAAGAAGTACTAAAAATGACAAAAACACAATAAAATGAATAAAAATAACTAAAAGCTACAAACTTTGAAATATTAAAACAACTAGAATTGTATCTCTATGATACTAAAATAACACTAGTTTGTGCTAAATTCTGATGACATTAATTATTAAATTGCAATATTTTTACCTTATATTTTAAGTTTTAAATGAAATAGGACCTGTTTTTGTGATACATGATAAACATTACAGTGGTGACATTCTTCAACTGGTCATGTTTTAAATCAAAGTGTGACAGTATTATTTTGTGTGTACACCTTTCAGAACAGGGAGGAGGAGTTGTTCCTGAAAGCCGTCTCACTGTGTCACACGGTGCAGATCAGTTATGATCAAACGGATGGGCCGGGAGACCCGTTCTCACATGCCAATGGCTTCTCTCCTCAGATGGAGTATTACGCCTCTTCTCCTGATGAGAAAGCACTAGTGGAAGCCACCAAGAGGTGAGAGCACAGCTGCAGCTCAGTTTCTCTGTCACCTGCTACTGTGTATTTCTGCAGTCAGTTGTGCTAAATATAATCTTTTGACCATGACTGTTGAAACATTTGACTACATCTGTGGAAAAAAAAAAAAAAACTTTTTCTGTGAACCATATCTTTAAATTATGTTTTTGACTGCAGGGTGGGTGTCACATTTATAGGAAGCCATGGAGAAAACATGGAGATTAAAACATTTGGAAAAGCAGAGAAGTACATCACACTTTTCTGTTTATTTTAGATGACTTAATGTGAACCATATTCATAAAGTTGTTTAGCTTTTAGAGTTGTGTTTAACAGCTATCTTTCCGCCCGCAGATACAAACTCCTCCACGTTCTGGAGTTTGACGCAAACCGCAGAAGAATGAGTGTGATTCTGCAGAAGCCCTCAGGCATGTGCCTCTGATCACACATGTGCTGTTTGTGACTGAACCGCAGCGCGTGAGGAGTTATCTAATGACATTGTGTCTCTCATTAGGTGAAAAGGTGCTATTCACGAAAGGAGCCGAATCAGCCATTCTGCCCTACACCACGAGTGGCGAGATCGATAAAACCAGAGTCCACGTGGATGAGTTTGCTCTGGTGAGCTCTCTACATCATGCTGCCATGCTTGCATACTAGTTCACTCTAGTTAGGGGTGCTTGAAGTTTCACTGTTGCTAATAAGTAGTAAAATGGACCATATCCTGATCCCAAAGTATTCAGTGTACAACTCGTCCACACCGGATTTTGCGGCGTGTGGAGAAGTGCGGTGTTACTTTTCTCAAAGCTACATTTTGGCAATTTTCACCGGACAATTAAGTGGTTTAAAAAAAAAATAATCACATAGACTTACATTCGAAGGCGGGATTGAGTTATACTGTATCTCAAGACCAGGGGCTGGATTTATGAAAATATTGTTAAGAAACAATTTTCTTAAGATAAGTTGTAAGAGGTCTGTAAAAATTTGAAATTCTTTCAAAAATTCAGATTCATTCTTAAGAACATGCGTTTTAGTTATCCATTATAATGTCATATTTAGCTACCTGTGTCCTTCAGCAAGTAGAAAATATACAGAAATTGAATAAAGTTTTCAAACACTAAATTTTAAATGAAATATAGATGAATCCTTAAAGCTACAAAAGTTATTGATTTCCTTTTTTTTTTCTTTTGTTCTTTGATGAACAGACATCACAGCAGCTGGTTTATTAGGTTATTTGGCTGCTTATTTTCTTTTTTTTTTCTTTTGTTCTTTGATGAACAGACATCACAGCAGCTGGTTTATTAGGTTATTTGGCTGCTATTACTTTAAGAGCTGCCGCTGCTGAATGTGATGCGGATCTGACGCATACGCTTGTAGTTTCATTCACGCTTTAATATGAAATAATACATGCTACAGCGCGCTGCCATATTTGTGTGTGTAATTGAAGAGCACGTGCTACGAGCACAGTATAACGGCTGACAGGACAGGAAGATTCATTTTTACTGACGTATGGCCTGACAACATCTCATCACTGTTGTAATGTACTGTTGTTAATATTTGTCTTAATTTGTACCCAATAAATTCAGTAAAATTCAGTAAAGTTAGTAGTAGGGATGGGCGATATGGGCTTAAAAATATATCACGATATTTCTGGTATTTATTGCAATAACTATATCAATGACAATAATTCAGGGAATCCTGTTTCTTTAGAGAAAAGTATTAACTTTCCTATTTTTACCCAAAATAGGGTGCTGTGAGCATTAACGAGTACACACGTAATGTAAAGACTGTTTAATTCATACTGGAAGCCGGAGGGCGCTCTTGCACAGAAACTCCACGTATCCATAGCAGAAGAAATACTACTGATGATGCTCCAGGAAGGTGTCCAGTTATTGCCGAATAAAACGCACAACGGAGATAGAGACATTTTAACTGATGAAACTTGAGAAAAATAAACATACGATTGCACAAAATATATGGTTTATCTGTGTTCTTCAATCTTGGGTATTTTTATTAGGAAAGTATATTTATAATGCAATGTTAATCGACATGGCCTTTATCACTGTATATAATGCTATCATTCTGTAATATGAAACCACGTCTGGTCACAAAAAGAAGTATTTCAAACACTCAACTATGTTATTAAGTTAATTTGGAGAAAAAGCATGTCAATAAATTATATATTTGTTGGACAACAGGTTTGTAAACAGGCTCATACACATGCAAAACTGTATCGCAAACCCTAACCAAACCAGTTACAGATTGTAAAAGGAGCTCAAGCTTCTCATTTAGCGATATAGGCTACTCCTCTTCAATTTCACGTCCGCCTTCCGCGATGTCGCTCAACACTGTCGCACACAGAAATATGTCAACAACTAGACTTTATCGTTATTATCGCGGGAAGACTAATTCTTATTGTGGGGAGAATCTTTACCGGTATAAAGTTAGTAAAGCTAGTTAGTAGCTATCCCATTATGGTTCGGTCAAATTTACTGTTACTCAGCAAAATGTTGTAGGCAAATTCCAGTCATTTCAGTTGGAATTCATGCGATTAAGAATTCATCTCAATTATTCATATTGACCAACAGAAAGCTGTTTGGTTGTGAAAATGACTCGAGTGTGAGCTATGATTAATACATAACCACATTATTGACAACAGAAAATGGGCCATTTTTGTCCACACAATTTTGCCTAAATTTTGCAAATGTGTTTATTTACAGTGATTTTTAATAAGATTATTTTTGGAAATTTTAATTCTTCTTAGGTTTTTTTTTTTTCTTTAGAACAATCTTAAGAAAACAAAAATAGCATTCCTAAATGTTTTAGATGACACAAAATATTCTTAACTTCATTAAATTAGAAAATAAGAAAAATAGCAGTTACTGAGAATTTTACAAAGAATATTTCATGTATTCAGCCCCACAATATCGTAGAGACTGATTTGTACAGGAAACAACTGCCTAGACAAATCACCTCAAAATGCCCTAGCAACTTCTCACAAGAATGGATGAGCGAATAGCCACTAAACTTTTTCTTCAGACATCTAAAAGTCTAGTTGAAATGTCGAGGTCTGGTCCGAGTTCAGCTTTTCTAATTCAAATGATGTTGATGGGAGCACTGCAGTTAATTAGCTCCGTTAGCTGTCCTCATTATCAGCTGTGCTGAAACCCATGAGTGTCTTCAGACTCACATCGCACACACACACACACACACACGCTCCCGGCAGTCCTCAGAGGATTGTATTGAGACTCATGGGATGTTTCAGACACAACAGCCACATTGAAATGCTCCTCCATACGCTGAATGCTCTCTATGTCTGCGCTTAAGAGCATTAACTCAATTATGGACGTGGAGCTCGGGACTGTGGCTTTCAAGCAGCTTCTTGGCCAGCAGTTCACCATCAGTTCTACTTTATATCAGCTTTTGTATTACATTATTTTGTGTATAATTGATCCTTCATTTGTGCACGAATCAGTAAAATGGACTAGTTTAACTTTCTCCCTCATGTGTTTGTCCCATCTCACTTTTGTAGAAGGGTTTGCGGACGTTAGTGGTGGCCTGCAGACACTTCAGTGCAGATGAGTATCAGGAAGTGGACCGGCGGCTCCATGAAGCCAGAACGGCTCTGCAGCAGAGAGAGGAACGACTGGTCGAGGTCTTCAGCTTCATCGAGAAAGACCTGGAGCTGCTGGGAGCGACTGGGGTGGAGGACAAGTGAGTCAACACACACACACACAAGGATGCTGTTGTTTGAATAAGTACAGCTTTTTTTACTCAAGAAACACTGTCTATAAGGCTAATGTTTTTGTGTGTTTGAAGAGTGGAGAAGAACCTTAGCTTTTGCCGTCTAGTTGTAGCCAATATACTTGTTTTAAATATCTTGTGCATAGCGGTTCATCTTTTATATCATGGCCAAATGTATTAAACAACAAGCAAAACTGAGCTCCCATATACCTACAATAAACTTTATAACCTGTAAATTGATGAAGACCTAATGCGATTAATTTACTGCCTCAGATCCCGCCATGACGGACAAAACACAGATCTTCACTCGTCAAACACCTCGTTAACTCCATTTGAGAATAATTTTCAGAAAATGTTAAGTGCAAGTGTCTGATCATATATAAAGCCAAAATACCATCTCTGACAACGCATTGTTAATTATTGGGTGGGGGGGGGGGGACTTCCCCCTTTT
>NW_015548246.1:182224-182745 GCF_001515605.1 Sinocyclocheilus anshuiensis | reverse complement strand
GCCTTGGGATTTTTTACTTAGCAAATCTGTGCCGTGGCAGAAAAAAGGTTGGGAAACACTGCTTTAGATGGCAACTCAACTCTGTGATCATATTATAGTATTTCTCACAAATAAACAATATTTAAAATATACATAAAATTAATATAACATGAATAATATAAAGAATACGACACAAATACATCATAGTGCCTGAGTGGATGTGGCCATACCTAATTGGTCAATTATGTGGAACACTTGCACACTATTGGTCAAATTACTTTTCTGTCATTACCTTCAGCGAGTATGAAAATAATAGGAAAGCTACATTGGCCCAGTAGTGCAGAACACAACGAAATCTCCACAACACAATAGAAACAAGCTGCAACAACGAAATGTGTGCAACACAACAGAAACAAGCCGTAACACAACGAAATTAGCAGAACACAATGGAAACAAGCCACAAGACAGCGAAATTTGCGCAACACAACAGAAACAAGCCGTAACACAACGAAATTAGCACAACACAATGGAAACAAGCCGCA
>NW_015548246.1:174873-177400 GCF_001515605.1 Sinocyclocheilus anshuiensis | reverse complement strand
AAAAGATATTCTGAAGAATGCTGGTAACCAAACAGTTGACGGTAGCCATTGACTTCCATAATATTTTTTTTTTTCCATACTATGAAAGTCAATGGCTGCCGTCAACTGTTTGGTTACTACGGTGGCCCAGCAGTGCACAACACAATGAAATCTCCGCAACACAACAGAAACAAGACGCAACACAACGAAATTTGCGCAACACAACAGAAACAAGACGCAACACAACGAAATTTGCGCAACACAATGGAAACAAGTTGCAATGCAATAAATTTAGCACAACAGAACAAACTGCAACACAATGGAAAGAAGCCACAACACAATGGAAATATTAGCATTGCATTGCTCTCATCACGTTACTCACTCTAGATTACTCGCGGGATGTTTTTCTCGTCACTTACACAAATATAAACATTGTGTGCATGCTGTCCTCCATTTTCTGAAACAACCGGACAGGTCAATAAGCTCTTTGCTGATTGGCTCGCGCAAATTTCCCGCTAGAATTTACATTGATCAACCTGCGCGGAAGATGCAATTGAGGCAAATATCATGAATATTCGCGTCACCCAATTCACATCATTCGTGTCTATTCACGTCTTTGCATTGACTTTGTATGTAATCTACTCGCGCAATTGGTGTGCACACAGCATTAGCAGTGTTAAACACGGATCTTAAACTAATGGAGACTGTTAGGTGTTCTCAACGCTGTCAAAATAAAAGCCAAACAGAAAAACTTATCAGCCAATGCAGATAATTTAAAAATGCCAAATAACTTGCATGATCACTAATGTTAATATGTTGCTTGAGGTTCTATTATAATGCTACCGAAATATAGCTTGTACTATAAATATAAATTGTGTCTACACCAGAGATGAGGGGAACAATGCAACAAAATCAAATAGATGGCATGTTCAGTGTAGATGGCCTCAAACTGACAACAGTCACACTTGATGTAGACAAGGTATAATGCTAGTGGTCGACAAATATATCGTCTGATTTTTGGCTTTTTTTTTTTTTATTATCTGCATTAAAAATTAAAAGTTGAACTTAAAAAGTTAAAACTTCAATTTTGACAGCACTACAGAACTTTGGATAAAAAAAGTCTGTTGGATCTGTTAAATGCACATACTCTCTGTGACAATATATGACAGTTAATTGTCAACCAGCAGTGCTGATAGTGGCAGTGGTGTGATGACTTCACACTCGTGTGGTGCTCGCTCGTGATTATTGGACGGCCTCCTGGCAGGAGAGCAGGAAGTCAGCCATGAGTCAGTAATCAGTTTGACATGTCGCCATGACTCACACAGCTCTCTGTGCTCTTAAGACCAGCCATCAATCTCTGTCCACATGTGCAATTCAAGTGTTAAAGGCATGCAGGGACACAGGAGCGTGTCTGGAATCGTGCTGCAGTGACTGTCGCTGTGATTTCCATGAGCCTTTTGACAAACCATTAAAACTGTACAACTGAGGCACATACACGTCCTCCCAATGAGCATCTTCAGAGAAATCCTCAGATAGATCTTGACCATCTTTGTGGTAGGCGACTGTATAGAGCTATATATAAAAGCATGAGGAATACAAATAGAACAATAATAAAATTGTGCAACCAAAATCTGCATATGGAAATCTTTCATCCTCATGCATAAATCCCATTTGCGGTTGAAATTACTAAATTTTGCCTGCGAAAATTCACTGAACAACACAACTGTGAATGTGCATGCCTTAAGAGTCAGAGGGAGTAAAATAATGATGAAAAACCCATTTATGACTACAACAAAACTTGATGAAGCTGTCATCAGCGTGGCACTTTCACACATGATGACTGTAGAGATCAGGATGGTTTTGCTTTAATGAATGGTGAGCCGTTTCCATGGGTCAAGTGTGAATAACTGCTTGTTAATCTGCACGTTTAATCAAGCCTCAGGGAAAACAACAAGCCGTGACTGCATATGCAGTTATGTGGTTGGCATTCTCTGCAGCATAATGCTGCTGTCTCTGGAGTAAATGCCAACAGTGTGCTTAATTTGTTACTGTGTAAAGTCAAGGCTAAGAGATACGTTTAATTATTTTCTAAATAAGTTCTTAAGAACATGCTACTTAACGTTTATCAGATGCTCGACAGTTGTTAAAAAAACTTTAATAATATAAATAATATAAAAGTAATTAATAGTATAATTGATTAAAAAAGTGCCTTGATTTCATGTTGTTAATAAAAGAAAAAAAAAGTAGAAAACTTTTTTCCATGTGATTAAATAATAATTACCAAGAGGTGATTTAAAAAAATAATTCCCACCTGGTTATATGCATATCATTGATGTTGTTTTCATGTTTGTTCGAACGATTATTATCTGTTAATTTTAATCTAATCAGTGGTGTGTGTCAGCATTTGGGAAAAACCAAAAGGAAAAAAAAACACTTTAACTATATATGTGTGTGTGTGTGTGTGTGTGTGTGTATATATATACAGTGGGTACGGAAAGTATTCAGACCCCCTTAAATTTTTCACTCTTTGTTATATTGCAGCCATTTG
>NW_015548246.1:166151-174585 GCF_001515605.1 Sinocyclocheilus anshuiensis | reverse complement strand
AAATATATATATATATATATATATATATATATGTTGTATGTTGTGGCCTGTGAAATCCAGATGCTCTGACCCGCTGTGTGTGTTCGTGTCTAGGCTGCAGGACAAGGTCCAGGAGACGATTGAAGCTCTGCGACTGGCTGGAATCAAGGTGTGGGTGTTGACCGGTGACAAGCATGAGACGGCGGTTAGCGTGAGCCTCTCCTGCGGTCACTTCCACCGCACCATGAACATCCTGGAGCTCGTGCAGCAGAAATCAGACAACGAGTGCGCCGAGCAGCTCCGCAGACTGGACCGGAGGTAAAACACACCAGTGCACACTTCCTTAGAGATCTCCAGCCCTTTTTAGACTCTCTTTCATGCTGAGTGTCAAGCGATTTTCACCTTCCATGTTGAATGGGAATATAGGACTAAGGGCCAGATTTACTAAACAGGGCAAATACATGTAGAAAAAATCCTCTCTCTTCTACCACGCTCTCTATGTTCTCTGCGGTGCCTCCTCCTAGCAACAACAAATGCAGCCATTTCAAGCGCAAAATAGTTTAAAGGGGTCATGAAATAGATTTTTTTTTTTATTAATTTAATATGTTCTTTGAGGTTTACTTATAATGTTAATAAAGTTTTTTTGCTCAAATATGTAAAAATGATTATTTTCAACCCTCATTCTGAACCTCTCTCTAAAACGACCTGGTTTCAAGGGGTGGGTCTTTAAAGGCTTGTCAGTAATCGGCCACTGTTATGATTGGTTAACGTCATTGCATAGGAAACAGTGTCAGCGCCCCCTCGCTATTGCATGTTTTGAGTGTTTTGACAACATAATCAAAATAAAACGGTCATTTCCAGACAAAGCATTATGAAATAATTTACTTACAATGTGATGCAGCTGCAGTCAGATCTAGTACCGCTTCATCTTTCAACAAATGTTTCTTCGTGAACTCTCCATGACACTGTGCCTCGTTTACAAAACAACATGCTCCGATCAATCCTCAGACACGATCCGGGGTGTCATTAAAAATAAACAATCACTTGTTCCTTACGCTGAGATCTTTCTGATATCTGTACAAAGATGTGAACGAGCCGTTTAAACCAAACGTGTCAAAGCGAACGATCTTTCAGTCCATTTGTCCGATTGACGACAGACTCGAGCGCATGGACTGTGTCAGAAAGTGAACGCGCTTCTCTATTCTGTATCCAGTGTAGACAAGATAGCAGCAGTGATTGTCATTTCTGACGCGACACTCGCATTGATCAAGCGTGAACAAGCCGTTAGCGGCTTAATGCCAGTGGGCGGCGCCTATGTCAATGTGTTGCTCTGAAGGCATTGTATATGCAAACGACTGGGGCTAGGTGACGCCACCTTGCTGCATTGAATCCAAAACGAGTCGTTTTTGGAGCTTGATTAAATAAATGCTTTGTTTATAATGAGGAGGACGTCTTAAGCTATGAAACTTGCAGTACATTTTAATGGAACAAAGACCTCTTATATGCCAAAAGATCAAGGCAATTTTGATTTCTCATGTCATGACCCCTTTAAGACATGCTTTTTTGGGGGCGTTAAATACTTGCACAAATACCAGTAATTTGACGAGCGTAAACGTTAGTAAATCGCGTTGCGTGATTAATTTTAATACTCTCCTCCCATAAACTTTGCATCTGAAAGGGAAACTAATTGTAGGACTAATTGTTTGTGCAGGATCAAGGAGGATCATGTGATCCAGCACGGGCTGGTGGTGGATGGGGCCAGTCTGTCTCTGGCTCTGCGGGAGCATGAGAAACTCTTCATGGAGGTGTGTAAGAACTGCTCGGCGGTGCTCTGCTGCAGAATGGCACCTCTCCAAAAAGCCAAGGTGGGTCACCTTACCCTCCTTGTGTTCAGGTTTCACTCTATCTCCACAAGGTCAGCGGTCACGCACACTAATATGTCCGGTCTCTGCTCAGTCGCCCCACACTGGCCTGTTGTTTTCATAGCGCTGGTGTGTGTTTTGCAGGTGGTGAGACTGTTGAAGACTTCTCCTGAGAAGCCTATTACATTAGCCATTGGAGACGGAGCCAACGATGTCAGTATGATCCAGGAGGCTCACGTTGGTATTGGTAGGTGGACTCAAAGGTGTGGCTTGCGAGTCAAATGTATTGCGATCAAGCTAACCGAATGAACCTCTGTACAGGAATCATGGGCAAAGAAGGAAGACAAGCCGTGAGGAACAGCGACTATGCAATCGCGAGGTTCAAGTTCCTCGCCAAATTGCTGCTTGTACACGGCCATTTCTACTACATTAGAATAGCAACCCTTGTGCAGTACTTTTTCTACAAGGTACGTTGGGAGCTTTTTGTGTGGCTTTCCGGTTGAAGATTTGCGTTTTTATAAAACTCTGTTTTGTTTTCTTGTAGAATGTGTGCTTTATCACTCCCCAGTTTTTATACCAGTTCTTCTGTTTGTTCTCACAGCAAGTAAGTGTCTCTCCCAGTCATCATTTTATGTCATTTTCTGTTGGTTAACACGGCGAATCTGTGTGACCAACTTTAACCCGTTGCAAAATCTTTCACATTCGCTTGAAATACCAGTTCTCAAGGATTCCCATTGAAATGACTGCATTTCACCTGGAAAATTTCGCAAAACAATGGTAAATGTGACCTCACCTTTACTAAGTCACTATTACTACTGCTAATATGTAGGGTTAGTGATTTAAACTCTAAAGTCTTAGTATTAAGTTATTTTACATTTACACTTATGTATTTGGCAGATGCTTTTTTTCCAAAGCTACTTGCAGTGCATTTAAGCTACTTTTTTTATCAACAGCCGGGTTTCCATCCAAAGTTGCGAATTTAACTTATGCGCAAAATTGGAATATCGCATAAAACATTTGCGAACAAGCACTGTTTCCATCCAACGAGTCAGAGAGAACAAAATCGTCACTTCCTGATAAACTGGCACTAAATATCACTAAGAAAAGTAAGAGAAGCCACTGAATATAATAATTCTCAAATATAATAAATTACTTGCGCTTTGAGTGAGCAGGCGAAGCACAATAAATGCGGTCTTGCTTTCGGAGCTGAATGTCAGCTGTTTGGGTACGCAGTCGTGGTAGACCGTTCTGGGAGGCAGTAGAAATACTTTGACGACAGACTTTGCTCGGGCACTTCAGAATGACCATGACAACATTTCAGATGCTGTGCAACTAAATCGGTCCGCTGGTTAGTCAGGTTATGCTGTCCCATAGCGCAAAGTCACATGACTTTTTTGAATGCTCATGCGGGATTTATTTGCAAAATGCGTTTCCATCTTCCATTATTCGCATTAACCCTTTTTCGCACAAGTCAAAAACCACCTCAAGCGAACTTTTTTTGTGAATTAAGGGATTTTTTTTCCGAAATTTGGCGTTTCCATCACTCATTTCTCATGCGATACTTCAAAATGCGTATTAAAACAGGGTGATGGAAACATAGCTATTGTTAGGATTGGAATAAAACCCTTGACATTGGTGTTGCTAGTGCCATGCTGTACTGTTCGAGCTACAGAAAATGTTTAAGCAGTCTGACTCAAAATGACCAATTGGTGGCATTGGAGAAAGGACCTAATCCATATCTAGAGACCAGAAAACCATAGAGTAGTGACCACCTACGGACTTCTGTTGTTCATCAAATTTTTTAAATCCAGTTACTTCAGTAGGAATCCATGGTGTTGTGAATTTCATGTGAGAGTGAAAAAAGTTTTGGAAGAGGTTCAAGTTGGTCAAGAGTTGACCAATAGAATTATTGTCATTATAATGCACATCATTTTTGGCTCGGACTATATACTGAGGTTTTCCAGTCGTTAGATATTTGCTGTTGCGTGTTTTTAGAAATCAGCAGAAGTTGGTTAAGTCTGGTGCATCCACATGTTCTGCAGAGCAAACCAGCACTTTACAGGTGTTTGTCTTTTGAGGAAATTATCTTTTAAATAAAGTCAATATTTCATCATGTCACTATTATTATTAGTTGTTCTTTTTTTTTTTAATATATATTTCTATTTCTTTTAAATTCATCATTAAATATTAACATTATATATAACATTAAATATATATATATAAAAAATTTCCAGCTATTTGCCAAGGTAACATTTATTTTCATTTAGTTTGTTGAAGTACTAAAATAACTAAAACTAAATTATAAACTATGTAGGCATGTTTAAAAGCAAACTAAAATTAATAAAAATGTCAAAAATACACAACAAAATTAAAATGAAAATATAAACAGAAAATAACAAAATATAACAAAATATAAAAATAAGATGTAATACTAAATATTAAGAAAAAACTATAATAGTTTATCAAGCATAATAAAATAGCACTGTTTAGCACTTCATTTTTTTTTATTTCAACATTTCTCTTTTTTAAGCTTTATTTCAATTAATTTCAACTCTTTTAATAGCTTTAGATTACATTAAAGTTTAAGTATTGCAAAAATTAAAAATGTACCTGCACATTTTCTCTATTTCCAATTTAAACCTTCATTTAATATTAGCTGTAATGGGAATTTGAGTTTGTTTTGTTGTTTTCATTCCCCCTTCCAAATCGAAATTAAGTAATATTCTTTCCCTTCTTCAGAGACATCAGTAAAAATTCCCTGCTGTCCTTCAAAACCTTTTTGTACTGGACCTTCCTGGGCTTCTGCCACGCCTTCGTCTTCTTCTTCGGCTCCTACATCCTGATGGGAGAAGACACCACGCTGATGGGAAACGGACAGGTCAGCGCCAGAGAGAGCTTCACCTCGCTCTTCTGTGTGTCTGTGGCATGACAGTTGTCTTTGATATCCTCCACACAGCATTCTGTATAGATCTCAGAGATGCTATCTGAATTATTTAGCTAGAAGCGCTTAAGGTAATGAATGCACTTAGACGTTAATAACCGTTACTTAGCCTTAGTGACTATTGATTAACTCCAGCTTACAGACACGAAGCATCAATCCTCCAACTAATAACATCGTTATCTTACCTTACTGTTGGCTTCTACTACTTATCCATATTCTCTCACTTTTTCTGCTTCTCTCTTTCGCTTTCCTGCTGTGCATGCTCTCAGATTTTGCGAGCTAACAGGCAACTGGTAAGAGTTGACTGGATTCCAGTTGATGCATGTGTCTTTTCTAATGAGCAGCTGTCTCCTTGGTTTGGTTTAGCGGCTCTGATCTTGATTCTTTTGATACTCTGCCATCCTCAATTGCGGGCCTGAGTTACGACAAGATTTGGACACGCTTCCTCACTCGCACTTTGCATGACAGCGGATGGCTTCTGACAAGCCGGAATCGCTCTCTGATATAAAGTGGTTTGGCATCGTTTATTTTGGATGAATTGAAAGCCTCTAGATATTTAGTTCACCCCATACGACATGTGAACAGACTGATGGGCTAGTTTGAAATCTTTTCATACAGTGGTGTTTCTTTCTTGCAGATGTTTGGAAACTGGACGTTTGGCACTTTAGTATTCACTGTGATGGTTATTACGGTTACGCTGAAGGTGAGTGCGTACTTAAATCCAACACGCGTGCTTTTTAAATGACACTTGAGCTTAATTTGCACCGTTGTCTCCACAGCTGGCCATAGAGACACATTTCTGGACGTGGATGAATCACTTTGTCACATGGGGCTCCATCGCCTTCTACTTCATCTTCTCCTTGTTTTATGGCGGCATCATCTGGTACTGTATTGCATGTGTTTTCCCATAGAGAAATTACATTTGAACTTTGACTGAACTTTAAAGAAATCATGCTTTCCCACCACCAATCCATAGGCATTATGGGTCTGTTTTAGAGGAATGTGGTTTTCGCATTATTCAGATTAGTGGTCAAAAAATATTAGTTTTTCAATGGCACTTTCATATCCTTAATATATGGTTACAGCCTTAGAAAATTTTTGTGAGTTTTCAAAATGTATATACTTGGATGAGTAAATTATAATTTTTAATCAAATATATAATAGTCAATTTAATAAAAATAATGGTGACATCTTTGCAATATTTCCTTCAAATGAATTTGCAAATAAATAAAACAAATATATATAAGTGGTAGTGTGCACTACACAAATCCCCTCAATATTCTGCTTTTTTTTTTTTTTTTGCATTTTATGTATTCATTTTAGAAGATGTAATTTACATTGTAAATTGATTACATTTTTAAAAATTTATTTAATTTTAAAAACATGAGACGCAGCACTGTACTGTGGGAAAAGAGCGCAAGGTCTTGAGATGCTTTTTTTTTTTTTTTTTAAGTTGAACTATGTGTAACTTGACACGCCATTTAAAAAAATCGTGCCATTAATGCATGAGATTTTGACATTTTTGTAGTCATACTCTAAAGTCTTGCATCTGCTGGTAGTAAGGGGTTTTATTTTTTCTTCAAATCCTTGCCCAGTAATCAAGAATGACACAAGTCACTGTTTAAAATGAGTGTGATAAATTGTAAAAATGCATGTTTTTCTCCGTCCTGTGTGAGAAAGTGGAAGTCATTGAACAATACCTGAATTGGTTATTTTCCTTTCTAAATAGTTTGCATTGAATTGTTGATTTGCTGGTGATAACAGTTTGCTCTTTCTGGTCTCACATGTCCAGTAGTGACGTCCTCTGGAATACAGTCAAGATGCTGTGCTCAATATTTGGCTCTGGCTCTGAAACAGTTGCTCATTAGTTAGATATTTGACAGCATTAGCAACTAATTGCAGTCTAATTGAAGTTTTCCCCTCCGTTAGGCCATTTCTTCACACGCAGGACATGTACTTCGTCTTTGTTCAGCTGCTGTCCAGCGGCTCGGCCTGGTTTGCCATCATCATCATCGTCATCACCTGCCTGTTTCCAGACGTCATCAAGAAGGTCTTCTACAGGCACCTGCAGCCGACCAGCACGCAGAAATCTCAGGTGAGCGTCAGATTTCCACCACAAACGCTCGAGCTCTGATTGAGATGGAGTGAGAGTTTGTGTCACGTGTGGAGTTGTGCTGGATTTATGCTTTCAAAGATGACACTGGTGAAGTAATACAGCATGTGGCTCACGTCTCACCAGCAGCTCACCTTCACTTAAACTCACTCAGAGGTATCATCACTACAGCACCAGCATTCATCGCAATATTAAAAATCTACTGCAGCGGACACTTATTACATCTGGAAATGCAGTGCATCTTGTCTGGTTGAATTATGAGAATAGATAATGGCAGGTTGTAGCTTCATGATGGCTTGCTTATCTTAATGGTTTATTTGTGTGAACATTTTGAAAATAGTCCTGACTGGCAGGGTGTTAAAAGTTCCCCATTTAAGTGACATCATAATTTCTTCATAACATCATAATCATAATAACTTTTCAGTAGTCTACACCAATTCCACTGATATTTCATGATTCTCTAATTCTTCAATAGAGCACCTTTATTTAAAAAGTTAAAGATTCACATAGTTCAGGGATGGGCAACTTTGATAGTGACGAGGGCCAGCATTTTTTCTCCTTTATACCAAGGGGCCAGATTACTCATCCACGTCCACACACCTTTTACACCGTCTTACTCAATTTCCTTTTTATTGAAGGAAATTAAAGTATAACTAATGTCATTTGTTTTTAAAGATTTTATTAAGTATAAAACTTGTACAGTTATGCTAATTCAGATGGAAAACTTTGTTGTGAGTGGACAGAAATATTACCCTGACAAGCCAATGTAAACATTTCAATTGCATTGTCTGTAAATTTGCAACAAACAAATATACAGAGGTCCTTTTTTTTATTAGTAGCCTACAGAACATTCTCAAAACAACCTAAAAGGACAGTTAAAAAGGGCTTAATTAAAAAAAAATTGTTATTCCAAATGGTACTATAAAATAACCTGGTATCTGCAGGATTTTTAAAATCAAATTTAAGACCTTTAAAGACCTTTTTAAGATCTGCACTTCACATTTCAGCCTTTAAACAATTTTTAAGAAAAGGGATGAGTCAAAAGTATCAATTATTATATTAATTTAAACAATTATTATCAATTAATTATTATATTAAATAACATTATAAAAATCTAAACAATTAAGACACTAAGATATATTTATAATGCATTAGCTTTTTGTCGATCCACTGGTTCACGTTTAAAAATATGTAGCAAAAATAGAAGCTGGGCTTATTGAAAAAGCCAAAAATAGCAGATGGGCTTATTGAAAAAGCAAATTCGTTCTCTGCCAGCAGGTGTCACTTTCGGAACAGCTCATATAGTGGTTTCCCCGGTAACCGCAGTACACAAAGCTGACGTGCAGCGCTCAACTTTATTCAGTGAAATCTTAGCCTTTTGAAGTTTAATCGTCATATTAATCCATATAGCAATTCTTGTCTTTACGTCCCCAAACACCTCTTATAATTTAAACTTTTTGTACCATTTCCATGGCCTTAAATGTAAACAATTTAACTGAAGACGTTTTAAGGACCCGCGGAAACCCTAATAAGAACATA